>NC_079164.1:5603355-5825855 GCF_947568905.1 Ostrea edulis
TGATAGCTGATATTTTGATCATAAGTGAGATTATGATATTGTTTTGAAAATATGATGATACAAAATGTTCTAAAAGGAGAATTTCAGTGTGCCCCAGAGTATGTGAGAAGTGATATACATTACATGTCTATTATAAAAATGTCCAATACCTTTCAGTTTACAATCACATAATGGTAGGGAACTCTAAATATACAGATATTCTGAGCAGACATTTATAAGATATTTTTACACACTTGCGTGATTACACACACTTCCCAAAGTTAACAGGGAAAAAGATGCCGGAGTTCCTCATTGACAATATCTTCTGTGTTTGGATATCATTTATGAACCGCCTATCAATCTGGGCACAAATTTTGTTCATCTTTTACTGTTTTTAGTTCACCTGAGCTGAAATATCAATTGAGCTATTCTGATCACGTTTTGCCTGTCGTCTGTCTGTCCGTCTGTCCTTTTATCTTCTTCAGAAGCACTGGGCCAATTTAAATTAAACTTATATGCAAGCTTGTTCAAATGAAGGGTCATGCCCTTTCAATGGATACCTAATCATGAAAATGTAAAAATAGGTTTGGTCGTTTAAAAATCTTCTCAAAAACCATTGTGCTAGAAACGTTCGGATTTACATGACAGCTTTGTGATATAGTGCAAATGCAAGTTTACTAAAATCATAGTCCCCAAGGATAGGGTGGGACCACAGTAGGGGATCAAAATTTTACATACAAGTATGTAGGGAAAATGTTTAAAATCCTCTCGAGAACCTCTGGACCAAGAAGGTTCAATTTTACATGAAAACTTACTGATTTAGTGCAGATTCAATTTTGTTAAAATCATGGATCCGGGGGTAAGGTGGGGTCACATTGGGGATCAAAGTTTTACATACAAATATATTTGGAAACTCTTTAAAATCATCTTATCAAAAACTAGTGGACCAGAAAAGTTTATATGTACATGAATGCTTCCTGACATATTGCAGATTTAAGTTTGTTAAAATCATGGACCCTGGGGGTAGGGCTGGACCACAATATGGGATCAAAGTTTTACATACAAATATATAGGGGAAAATCGTCTCAAGAAAAACTCAGCCAGGAAAGTAGAAATTTACATGACAGCTCTCTGACAACTGCAGATTCAAATTTGCTGAAATCATGGCTTCCAGCCGTAGGGTAATATGGATATATAAAGAAAATCTTTAGAAATCTTGATTTGAAAAAAAATTACAGAGCCAGAAAAGTGGATATTTACATGAAAGCTTCCTGAAATAAAGTATATCCACATTTGTGCAATTCATAGTCACCGGGGGTAGGATGGGATGAAAGTTTCATTTAAGCTGATATATAGGAAAAATCTTTCAAACTATTTAAACCAACGTTTTCATATTTTGTATGTATATTTCGTATTGTAAGACAGTTATTGTCATATCACGATATTTAACCTTGTGATTTTTACCTCCGAGTTTGACATTCCTTTAAGAAATCATAACCTATTCGGAGCTATTTTATATGGGACTCTTATTAGGTCACCTGAGTCACTCAGGTGGTCTATTGCTATTGGTATGCGTCCGTCGTCATGCGTCGTCCGTTAACAACTTCTTCCCAGAAATTACTGGACCAATCTTGACCATATTTGGTATGTAGCATCTGTAGGTGAAGGAGAGAGGAAATTGTAAATTTCATGCCCCACCATAAAGAGTTTTAAATTTGGGATAAAAACTGTAAAATTGATGTATTTCTTTTAAAATATTCCTTACTTCTGGGTATCTAGCAGAGAATGTGAGTATTTAGTAATAGTGAGCAAGGAAGCTTTAACCAGAATTGTAAATTTCATGATCCCCGGGGTAGGGGATTTGGTCCCAGGGTGGGGCCAAACTTAGAATATAGTGTTATTGTGTAAAACACTTAAATAACATCTTCTTCAGTACTATTGATACTGAATTGAAACTAAATGGATATTTAGAAAGAGGAGATAGTCCTTTACTTAAGTTGAAAATTTGATGATACTAGGGTAGGGGTTCCGGTATCAGGGTGGGACCAAATTGGTTAGTTATTAAAAGAACTTCTTCTTGATAACTATCATTCCAATTCTTTTCAAATTTGGTATGAAGCATCTTTGGAACAAGGGGAACATTTTCAGGATTCCAGCAGTCTGGGCCTGCAGGACAAAAACTGACCAAAATTGACAAATTTTCAAAACTCTTCTTCTCTCGAACTGCACATGTGTAAGAAAAATTACATACATTGTGATGTAGAGCAGGAATGACTCTACCACAATTGTAAATTTCATGATCCGCGGGATAGGGGTTCTGACTCCCGTGTTGGGCCAAAATTGTTATATAGTGTTTATGTGTAAAACACTTAAAAAACACCTTGTTTAGTGCTATTGATTGTAAGTTGGAACTAAATGAATAGTTAGAAAGAGCAGGTATCCTTTACTAAAGTTGTAAAGTTGTTGATACCAGGGATAGGGGTTTTGATATCAGGGTGGGGACAAAATGATCAGTTATTAAATGCGTTAACAGTAGAAATTTCTAACTTCTTCTTGATGAAAAGTGAAGATAACGAACAGTGATCAATCTCATAACTATCATTCCAATTCTTTTCAAATTTGGTATGAAGCATCTTTGGAAGAAGGGGAACATAAATTGTAAATTTTAGAATTCCTACACCCCACCCTGGGGCGGGACAAAGACTGCCCAAAATTGACCAAATTTCAAAAATTGTCTCTAGAACCACACATGTGTAATAAAAACTAAATGCATTGTGATGTAGAGCTGGAAGGCTTCTACCAGTATTGTGAATTTCATGGTCCTCGGGGTAGGGGTTCTGATTCCAGGGTGGGGGCAAACTTGGTATATAGTGTTTAAGTATAAAACACTTAAATAGCATCTCCTGTAGTGTTACTGATACTAAATTGAAACTAAATGAATATTTATGAAGAGCAGGTAGTCCTTACCAAAATTGTAAATTTGAAGATTCCCAGAGTAGGGGTTCTCATCCCGGGATGGGACCATACTTAGGATATAGTATTTAGGTGTAAGTTTGCTTATACGGTATAAAATCTAAATGGATACTTAGGAATAGTTGAAAAGGATGTACAAAAAATGGTGAATTTCACAGCCGAGGGTTTTGACTCCATGATGGGTCCAAATTAGACATATCTTCTAATGTTAAAAATCTATCATATTATGTCAATTCTGTCATCAGTTTATGAAAGTATGAGGGCATTAAAGTGTTAAGAATACATCCTGATTTGTACTATTTCTGAATATTAGAATTTAGCTTAGATATTCAGAGCAGGATTCTTTTTTTGGTTTTTTTGGAATCCATAGTCCTTGGGAGCAGTGATACTTTTTCACTAGTATTCAGGCGAAAGATAAGGTCTGTGGATTTCTTGTTTTTGTACATAGATTCATTTTGTGAAGTTTGCCCTTTTGACTTTGATTTGGGAGTTTGACCTACTTTTTAAAAAGTTTACTTATTCAATGTCTCCCGACCTATCTAAGATAGATCTTTCATATTTTGTCTATATATGTCTTATCGCAATGCCTTTTATTTTGATTTCTTTATTTCTAGGAAGAGATGAAGAAACCCCGCGTAAGTATTATTCTATTCAGATTATAGTTCAATTTTAGCTGTAACACACAAATTGATTGGCTGAGAGCACTGAAAGAAATAGTTAATACATGTATTGTATAATGTAACTTGGTATGAGGACACGTCCCCGTGACAACCATGATGGGTATTCTTTTTTCTCTTTTTTTTTATACTTTGTTGCACTATTAAGTTATTAGGCTTCTATGAAACTGAAAATCAACGAAATTAAATGTGCACATTAAAATACTTTTGCTAGAAAATTTATTTTCTCAACAAGTAACACTACACAAATTATTAACGATCAAATTTCAATACAAACTCTGATACAACGATATCACACGCAAAATAATGGTATATCAAGTATTTGCAAATTTTGCTCCTTCAATTTAAAATATATTTCTACTTGGGAGTATATTGCTTGATTCGCTCATCAATGCATAATACGTCATGCTTTGCAAAATGAATGAGATGACATCACGTCAAATCGACTGACATGTGGGTCGCTATCTGTGAATTGCTCACATGATTTACTGTGTCAGTTTTAATTGGCGACAATGCTACACATAATAATGTAATTTAAACCTTTTATCAAACAAAAATTCACAAATCATGTTATCGCAAATCATATTGCATTTTCTGGTACATGCTCCTGTTATGCGAATCAAGATGGCTTCCTTCTCAGTTGATATTTCGTTGGTATGTTGCTAAGCAAATCCTTGCGCGTTGCATGTACTTTCTATAGTTATCAGTTTTTGTATGTAGTTTTGTCTTTTTGCATTATGAATAAGTAGATTATAATAAGCGTTACAAGTTAAATCACATTGTATTTCATAGGTCAAAAGTAGCCTCAGTCTTTATTTTTTTCAAAAATGTACTTAGAACAAGAAATTTAAGAATATTATCCCTGACTTGAAGTACACGTCATAGTCTGGACTTGTTATAAGATGACGCAATGAGAATGTCGATGAAAGTTGAAGATAAACAACAGTGATCAATCTCACAACTCTTTTTAAGAAATACACAATAGAGAGTTGGGCATAGACAGGCCCCTGGATATACCAGAGGTGGGATCATATGCCTAGGATGAGTAAGCATCCTCTGTCGGTCGGTCAAAACCGCCGTGAGCCCTAAATCTTGATCAGGTAAGCGAGCTAATCCGTAATCAGAATCCGTGTGCCACGACAGGCCTAACAATTAAAATGAAAACGCCAGACATCATCTAATCCAATGGACAGGTTGTAATGACAAAATAGAACATCATAACAACCATGGAATTTACTGACTTTATACAAAACTCTTAAACTCCTTTAACATGAACTTACTTGTCAGTAGCCATGCCTCAATATCGTGTGTATGTCTCTCAACTTATTCAATACTATAGGTCTTCTGTGTATGATCAGTTTTGAAATTAATGCATACTGGGTTTCATCGATTTCATTTGAAGTCATCATTTTTAAAATTATATGGTTGTTATAACCGCCTAATTTGCGAATACAACCTGTCGTTGGGTCTAATGCTATCTGGCGTGTTTCATACTAATGGTTAGGCCGTTCTTTGCACCCTGATTTGACTACGGGTTGTTCCAATTATCTGATCAAGATATAAAATTCACAGCGGATGTGACCAGTACATAGGGGAGGGTTTCTCATCATAAACACTTTATCCCACCTCTGGTATGTCCAGGGGCCCATGTTTGCCTTACTCTTGCTTTTGTGTTCTTTATAGGATTGATGAGATTGATCACAGCTCCTTATTTTCACTTTTCTTTGAAAATACTTAAAGATAGTATATAAATAATATTATTGTAAGCTGAATGTATAGTCATAATGTTATTCAAGGGATGAGATATACATTGTATACAGTCGTACACTGATCTTATGAAATTTATATCCAATGATATTTATCAAATGCAGATTAATTTCCATCAGCCAGTAATGAAATGTTATTATTTTCTAGTTTTTGAATTAACCAACGAAACAGGAAATAAAACGGCAGAAAATAGCAATTCTCCTGCAGGTAAGTTTTCGTTTCTGATATCATTTTAGATAATTCCTAGCCGTTTTCTTAAAATAAGTGATTCAATGCGTAACATAGCTAAATCGATATGTTCTGCGTAGAGTCTGTTTCTAAACGGAAATAAGCTACTCACTCATATGAAGATGTTACAGGAATGTCAACAGTTATTTCTTAAGTCCGCAGGGTCCATAGGGGATCCTTACTCATCCAGACCCCGCCTCTAGTTTTTCATGAGGTCCATGTTTGCCCTTTTCTTAATTTTGTATTATTTTTTAGGATTTCTGAGATTTATTGATATTTGTTATCTTTTTCTATTCATTTTGGAGACTACATGGTCATTACAATTATCGTATTTGCAAATACAACTTGCCATCAGGACGAATGTTGTATGATGTGTCGTATAGCAATGGTAAAGACGTATTTGACAATGAACTTCTCATGTTTGCGTATAAAGATATGTATTATAAGGTTCACAGTGTAATTGGTCAACAGGAGTTGCTTACTCCTCCTCTGTAATTTATCTCTCTTCTTGTTTTTGCAATTGTTTGTGTTTATCCTGCTTTCAAATTTACATTATGTACGATTTATGACGTTGTATATTGTTGAATGTCGCTGATCCACGCACAAGTACTCTGAATCCAGTAAGTGTTCTACCAAGCCCATATCTCTGCTCTTCACAACAATATTACCAACTGTGAAGGAGAAACTTCAAACTCACTGTGCGACTACATATGCCTGAAGTGGTGTTAATCAAATGTGGATTCTAAAAAATTGAAAAAGAATTTTAGTAAACTTTAAATCACAAAACTTTTTTCCAAATCAATAAGATCAAAATCTATGACTTTTCAACGCTTTACACGACCATTCCTCACGATAAATTAAAGACTAGATTTTTAACATCATAGACAGTTGCTTCTTCAACAGAAATGGAAAATGGAAACATTCATATCTAGTGATCATCCAAAAAATTACTTTGTTAAACACCACTCTGATTCCACGCACAAGTACTCTGAAGTTGAAATGAAAAATATGCTAGAATTCCTCATTGACAATATCTTCGTGGTCTTTGGTGATTAGGCCTACAAACAGTCTGTTGGAATTCCCATGGGCACGAACTGTGCTCCTTTGTTAGCTGACCTGTTTCTATATTCGTATAAAGCAGAGTTTTTTCAAACACTTCTACGTGAGAAAAAGCAATATCTTCTTGTTGCCTTCAATTCGACATTTAGATATATCGATGACGTTTTGTCTATTAACAATAATAACTTTCATTCATATGTCGATTCGATATATCCCTGTGAGCTCGAAATAAAATACACTACAGAGTCGTCCACTTCTGCTTCATACTTAGATATTTTACTGAAAGTAGACATTAACCGCAAACTGAAAACTCAACTGTATGACAAACGGGATGATTTCAGCTTCTCCATCGTCAACTCTCTGTGCTTGTGTGGCAATGTTCCTTTATAACCTGCATATGGTGTTTGTATCTCTCAACTGATTCGGGTGACAATAGCTTGTTCTGCGTATAGTCAGTTTTTAAATCAAGGCAATCTGCTGACAGACAGGTTGATGGTACGGGAGTTTCGGCGGTCTTGGTTGGGGTCGGCGTTTCGCGGGTTCTGTGGTTGTTATGGAGATCTAGTTCGTCGATAAAGCCTGTCGTTTGGTTGGGTGCTGTCTGGTGTGCTTCGTGCTGATTGTTGGGTCGTTCTTGGGACGCTGGTTTTGACTGCAGATGACTCCGTTCGGGATACAGGGCTCGCGACAGGTGTGGCTGATCGGCGGGGGTGCTTCTTCCTCATGGGCGCCTGATTCCACCTCTGGTGGAATCAGGGGTTCGTGTTTGCCCAACTATCTATTTTGTATTGCTTATAAGAGTTATGAGATTGATCACTATTCGTTATTTTCACCTTTCATAAGCAAATTTGTTGATGTTTTTTCTAGCTTTTACAAGTTTTTGCATTCAAAATTTGATAATTTTACATTTTATAAAAAGAAAACCTGAATTATTGCGATAAACTGTCAATAGAATATTTACTTAAATTGAATAGGAAAAGTATATCTCAGAAACAAGAGGTTCTGTCTAAGACTCGTCCTATGCTGTTAATCTTGTTCCCTCGGTGAAATCTACCCTAAACTCATACTAATGGAGGAAGCTCCAAGTTACATAATAATTATATGGTGGTCCATGTACATTACTTTTTAAAATCATTTATTTCCATCAATTTCTCGAGTCTTTCAATTTAATTTAACTCGGTGTAACAAATTCATGCATTCAATTCTTTAATTCTTAGGAAATGGAGGACAAACGGAGTCTTTACAAACAGAGCCTGATAACACACGTAGTAATAAAAATGGAAAAAATAAGCCTAATGCATTACATGAAGCCTGCAACAATGCAAAACTTGAAATTTTTAAGCATTGTATCCAAACATACCCTGACCTTCTACACAATGTTGATAATGATGGATGGAATGCTGCTCTATACGCCGCTCGGGGAGGAAACGTTAAAATTCTACAATTACTGACAAATAATGAAGTAGACGTCAAACATAAAAACAATGATGGCTGGAACATTCTTCATGTGGCTTGTGTAAACTCTAACGTAGAGATGAGTCGTTCTATCATCCAAACATACCCTGACCTTCTACAGAATGTAGATAATGATGGATGGAATGCTGCTCTACACGCCGCTCGGGGAGGAAACGTTAAAATTCTAGAACTACTGGCAAACAATGAAGTAGACGTCAAACATAAAAACAATGATGGCTGGAACATTCTTCACGTGGCTTATGTAATGTCTAACCTAGAAATGAGCCGTTATATCATCCAAACATACCCTGACCTTCTACACAATGTAGATAATGCTGGATGGAATGCTGCTCTACACACCGCTCGAGGAGGAAACGTTAAAATTCTACAACTACTGGCAAACAATGAAGTAGACGTCAAACATAAAGACAATAATGGCTGGAACATTCTGAACGTGGCTTGTGTAAACTCTAACTTAAAGATGAGTCGCTATATCATCCAAACATACCCTGAATTTCTACACAATGTTGATAATTATGGATGGAATGCTGCTCTACACGCTGCGAAAGGAGGAAATGTCAAAATTCTACAACTACTGGCAAACAATGAAGTAGACGTCAAACATAAAGACGATGATGGCTGGAACATTCTTCACGTGGCTTGTGTAAACTCTAACTTAGAGATGAGTCGTTATATTATCCAAACATACCCTGACCTTCTACACAATGTTGATAATGATGGATGGAATTCTGCTCTACACGCTGCTCGAGAGGAAATGTTAAGATTCTACAACTACTGTTAGATAATGAAGTAGACGTCAAACATAAAACAAATGATGACTTTAACATTCTTCACGTGGCTTGCGTAGAGTCTAACCTAAAAATGAACCGTTATATCATCCAAACATACCCTGACCTTCTACACAATGTTGATAATGCTGGATGGAATGCTGCTCTACACGCCGCTCGAGGATGAAACGTTAAAATTCTACAACTACTGGCAAACAATGAAGTAGACGTCAAACATAAAAACAATGATGGCTGGAACATTCTTCACGTGGCTTGTGTAATTTCTAACCTAGAAATGAGCCGTTATATCATCCAAACATACCCTGACCTTCTACACAATGTAGATAATGCTGGATGGAATGCTGCTCTACACGCCGCTCGAGGAGGAAACGTTAAAATTCTAGAACTACTGGCAATCAATGAAGTAGACGTCAAACATAAAGACAATAATGGCTGGAACATTCTGAACGTGGCTTGTGTAAACTCTAACTTAAAGATGAGTCGCTATATCATCCAAACATACCCTGAATTTCTACACAATGTAGATAATTATGGATGGAATGCTGCTCTACACGCTGCGAAAGGAGGAAATGTCAAAATTCTACAACTACTGGCAAACAATGAAGTAGACGTCAAACATAAAGACAATGATGGCTGGAACATTCTTCACGTGGCTTGTGTAAACTCTAACTTAAAGATGAGTCGCTATATCATCCAAACATACCCTGACCTTCTACACAATGTAGATAATGATGGATGGAATGCTGCTCTACACGCTGCTCAAGCAGGAAATGTTAAAATTCTACAATTACTGGCAAATAATGAATTAGACGTCAAACATAAAAACAATGCTGGCTGGAACATTCTTCACGTGGCTTGTGTAAACTCTAACTTAGAGATGAGTCGTTATATTATCCAAACATACCCTGACCTTCTACACAATGTTGATAATGATGGATGGAATTCTGCTCTACACGCTGCTCGAGCAGGAAATGTTAAGATTCTACAACTACTGTTAGATAATGAAGTAGACGTCAAACATAAAACAAATGATGACTTTAACATTCTTCACGTGGCTTGCGTAGAGTCTAACCTAGACATGAACCGTTATATCATCCAAACATACCCTGACCTTCTACACAATGTAGATAATTATGAATGGAATGCTGCTCTACACGCCGCTCGAGGAGGAAACGTTAACATTCTACAACTACTGGTAGATAATGAAGTAGACGTCAAACATAAAAACAATAATGGCTGGAACATTCTTCACGTGGCTTGTGTAAACTCTAACTTAGAGATGAGTCGTTATATCATCCAAACATACCCTAACCTTCTACACAGTGTTAGCAGTAATCGATGGAATGCTGCTCTACACGCCGCTCGAGGAGGAAACGTTAAAATTCTACAACTACTGGCAAACAATGAAGTAGACGTCAAACATAAAAACAATGATGGTTGGAACATTCTTCACGTGGCTTGTGTAATGTCTAACCTAGAAATGAGCCGTTATATCATCCAAACATACCCTGACCTTCTACACAATGTAGATAATGCTGGATGGAATGCTGCTCTACACGCCGCTCGAGCAGGAAACGTTAAAATTCTAGAACTACTGGCAAACAATGAAGTAGACGTCAAACATAAAAACAATAATGGCTGGAACATTCTTCACGTGGCTTATGTAAACTCTAACTTAGAGATGATTCGTTATATCATCCAAACATACCCTGACCTTCTACACGATGTAGATAATGCTGGACGGAATGCTGCTCTATACGCCGCTCGAGGAGGAAACGTTAAAATTCAATAACTACTGGCAGGTAATGCAGTAGCGGTCAAACATGAAAATAATGACGGCTAAAACATTCTTCACGTGTCATGTATTTACTCTTAACTTAGACATAAGTCGTTATATCATCCAAACAAACCCTGACCTTCTACAAAGTGTAGATGATGATGGATGTAATGCTGTTCTACACGCCGCTCGAGGAGGAAACGTTAAGATTCTGCAACTGCTTCCAGATCATGGTGTGAAAACATAAACCGAAATTTGGAATTTGGAGTGTGTAATGTGAAGCCCATGTTTGTAGAAAAAAGTAATAACAATGTGAAAATTGTCTTCTCTTTTATTGAAGAATGTAAAATTTGCTCTGAGGGCATGACGTATCATGGAAGCACATATACTATAGCGTCGTACATCAAGTTGATCATACTCAGAATTGAGTGACGTTTTCGCTTGAGATAGATTTACAGTTGGGTCTAGTTCTTTTCTTTGAACTCTTAGAGGCATTCTATGTAGGCATTAAAATTTTCAACATAGGGATGGATAGGTAACCTCACCGATTTTTCTGAAATTTGGCATATAGTGATTATTTGAAACATCCTCATGGAATCTTGTACCAAAATTCGTAACTGGGGTACCATTGCCCTGGTGAGAAGAACACCTTGAAAATAGTTCCCAAGATGCTTAGAAATGCTGGGTTTTGGCCTATTTTTGATTAAACATAAATAAATTTTACAGGTGTACAAATTTTTCTATTGTTTGCTTAAAGATTAGAATAAGCATAACAAGTACATCATACAACATCAATAAATCAATATTGGATTACCTGAAGTTAAAAACTCAATGTATTGGTGTTTTGACTATTTTTGAAAAATCAATTTTAAGCCATTTTATAACATCATTTACAGTAAAACAAAACAACATACATCTATGAAAGTTATATATGATTTAAAGGTCATAGGAGACGGTTTTTAACAATACGTTTTCTCTCCATAATTATCAACTTTGTTTCATAGACTCCTCATAAAAATACTTTTTTGATATTAAAAACTATATTAACCCGAAGAAATTGAAGTGCAAAGGTAATCGGAATAGAAAATCATTACCCGATTATCGATCCTGATTTCCTGAATTTGTGACGTCATAAGAGACCACACTCAGATTTGCGAATCAAAACAAAAGCACATCCATGGACGATTTATTCGCAACTGGAGGCGTTTTTGAATGGGGAACCATAGTTTGTATACAAGGATATCACTTTGAACTCATAATTAATGCAAATACCAGCCACATCGACGATTTTTCATCGGAGGACGAACAAGAAGATTGATCAAGATCCTATTTATTCCGTATCGTTTGAAATGATACTGACAGGTTAATTAACGATAAATGTATGATAATTTCAGAGTACATTCTCAGACGACAATAAGAGAAATATAGATAGTTATTACTTGGGCTTTCTAACCCCATGCAGACACAGCGACGCAGCATCGTTTTTTCCAAGGGTGTGTGTGTGTGGGGGGGGGGGGTGAAGGTTGACTGATAATAACTTAAGGTAGGCACCCCCTCATCCCCTTTGGTTTTATGTGCTTAAAGTTCCACCCTGACTCGGATATATTTTATAGCCAGATCGAAATTTCCTTTACACACATCGTGAGCGCCGTTTTTTAAATTTATTTTTATAGGATTTTTACAAGTATCGTGTACAGCTATTTTAGTTTAACAGGTGAATCTAATAAACATAAATGGCTTTAACATTCTTTTACAATAAAATTTGCGACATAAGGGCCTATATGAAGAATAATTACCATCACATTAGCCGCTATAAAGGCTCTTTCTTGCGTATAATGGTTGGAAATGGAAGTAAGAGGAAGAACGAAATCGTCGGAAACTATGTTTAGTTGTCACACATCAGGCAGTCAAATGGATACAAGAGAACGTAGAAAAAAGAATAATCTGCTTAATTTATCAATGGCTAACATTCTCATTTAAACAAAATAAATTTATCGAGCTTTAATTCTTGAATGTTGATTCATTCAACCGACCGGTTGTTCAAAATACTCGGCCTATAACGTTATTGTTTGTTAAATTTTTTTTACCCTAATAAGGAAATCAACGTGCAAATTAGTGCTTCATTTAAAGAAGAAAAAAAGTAATCCCACAACTCTTGCATGACCGTAAAAAATGGTTTATTTCACCTGATATAAAAACTTGTAATTTCAACATGCTCCACCATTTGCTTTGAACATTCTTTTTGAAACAGAAAAGAAGGGGGGGGTCTGATAATGCAACTTTCAACATTATTTACTTTGTATTCAGAGAGAAAAATTCTGATCAGAAGAGCTTCATATAACTATTTCATAGACAAATTTCATTTCTAAACAAATCAGATCATGTTTATACTAAATTATGCAGTTCTAACTATTTTCGACTACAGACCATCTGCAAGCACGGCGAAGTCGAGAAAATCCTGCAAAACGTTGACTATATATATAATGACGGTAGACTACACGTTGGTTTGTAGCCTAGTCGGAAATAGTTAGAACTGCATCTGGTCGAAGATTTAATTTCATAAACCCATTAGTTTTTGCCAAACTAGAGTGAATACAATACCGAAACTGATCCTCATCAACCCCCGTAATCGCGTAAAATGATTGTCAAACAACTTCGAGTTCTGTGTTCTCGGTGTAGATTTCACACCCAAGTCTTTCTGAACGTTGGATCATTTAGACAAAAGTATATAGAAATACCTGACTTGCTACAATTACAGTTGAATGTAAGCACATTGAACATTTTGACGGCTAAAACCCGCAGTTGTTAGTGTAAACAAATACACATTTGCGTCAGGCTGGTCTCTTTTGACGTCATCAAGCAAGGGAGATAAGCCATGTTACTATTTTGATACTTCACACCACGGCAACATTTGACGGTCTGTAGCGCCTGTTACCTTACGATTTTTTTCTGAATGACTTCTTTACATATGTTAAGTAATTAAAGAAGAACACATTTTCGTGCAAAACAATTTTTTTTTTTTTTAAAAATCGTCTCCTATGACCTTTAATTGATCCCTTTATGTATAAATAAAAAAACCAATGTCTTATTTTGCTAATTAAAATCATATAGCTTAAAAAATGTGTTGCCTTGGTAATATGACAAATCTCATGATCTGAATATATGGGTCACATTTCAATATTTTATATAATATCCTTCAATTTGAAATAAACAATGATGCATATTACGTACTCTCCTGTTATGAAATATTTCATTTGCCATAGGAACCATATTTCAGTATTTCATCACAAAGTTTTGTTAAATAAACTAGTATGATTGTTTGTAATGTAAAACTTATACGGTACCAATTTAGATGCACCAGATGCGCATTTCGACAAATAATGTCTCTTCAGTGATGCTCAACCGAAATGTTTGAAATCCAAAAGCATTGCATGTCTGCTTATTACCATGTTATAGTGTAAACTATCTCACTATCATATTATGTTTGAACATATAAATTAATGTACAAATGACTGCTTGAATTGGAGATAACAATGATGAGTTATTGTGTTACCATAACAACCATTTTATAAGATATATGATTCCTTTTAATTTTGAAGAAAAATGCTAACTATAAAACTGATTTGTGTCAGGAAGCAGAAACGTGCGTGCCTATTTGTTATGTGAAAGTGTTCTGTTATAATCTTAATCATTCCTTTAAAGTACTTTTTTTTATAATTTCCATGGATTTGTCATACATGTAAGCTGATGTTGCAAACATTTATAAAATCTTGAAATCGAAAGGCATTGGTAGAAGATATACTTGATATGAAAATGAAATGTTATGAATGTGTTTGAATTGCATTATACTTTGTATCGAATGTAATTTTGACTTTATACATTATAAGATTAGATATTTATCTATAGGTCTTCCCGGTAAAAGCATTATATGACTCTCTTTAAAGCTGTATGGTCCGAATTACAATTTTTTCCATCTCGTAAAAACGCTATTAAATCATTGCACGTATGTAGTTATGATACTGTACGACATATCATAAATTATTTCACCTGTTTTAACCCAAATAATTTGATTTTAAATCGATGTTTACAAATAACTGCGTCATTGCCATTTCAAGTGACAGTCACATGACCAGTTCAAACTTTCAGATCATCTGTGTAAAGCTGTGTATTTTGTTATAACAGTGTCATACCATAAGTTTAATAGAAATAAAAATATCAAATACCTCTTA
The DNA here is from genome assembly GCF_947568905.1 of Ostrea edulis. NCBI lineage: Eukaryota > Metazoa > Mollusca > Bivalvia > Ostreida > Ostreidae > Ostrea > Ostrea edulis. The sequence continues at coordinate 5,618,309 of NC_079164.1, forward strand.
GTAATGTTTTTGTTTTACGCTCTTTCAGCCTTAAAACTAGACAGTTGCGTATGAGTTAATACATCATGTTGGGATTCCCCTAACGCGCGTGGGTCTATTTATAGACGTCTATTATGGGATGATTTATATATGTAGCCACTATATTTACTTTCTAAATAATATTCTCACTGTTTTCTTTTACATACAGATGTTTTCAAGCACATAATTAAGGGAAAGTTAATAACTTTATAAAGTAATTAATCTGCTTTAAAGTAATTATGTACAAAAATAATACATGAACATCGGGTCATACAGCTTTAACCGTTTAAATTCAATAATTAGAAAGGGGAAAATATGACAAAAAAATATGTTACTATGGAAACGATAGGACCAGCAACCACAATCATTGAAAACAATTCAATGTACTTCAGTAAGTTGATTTTATAATATTATAAAGTTATCTTTGTATTCATAGGCTGGCTACAATATACTAATTAAGAAAGAATTCAATTTGTAGTTTAGTTGCTATGTTGGTTATTTAGATCTCTTTTCATTTACATCAACAAAGTATTTTACCTAATTATACTCAGTTAAGTCAGTTTTGACCAGATATAGTCCCAAAAGTCCTGTTATAAAAATGTTGGTAATCTGACTGTTTTGTCTCCATGGAAACATTAAATAGGGACTGTAGCAGCTACATGAAACTGTAGTATATCAATGATTGGGTATGCATGCTTTTCCCAACATTTTCTTGACATTGATTTTTATCAGCTACCCACATTCTGAACAGTGCTACATAGGTACTAAATGTTTCTAATTTGTTTTGTGTGTCCACTAAAGCTGCAAGGTACCAGAAACATTTTGTTACCTAGGTCATAATCTACTTACACCACTCTTCCATTACATTTCTTTCTTTCTCGATTAATTCAACTTTAGTGCAAAACGTCTTAATATAGATGGTATTTTGTTAGTACTCTCTCCATCAGTACATAGGTGCACTTTTTTAGTGAATTTGTAGCCAAAAATTTCAGCAATTTCCATGAATATCAAATTCTGTGATGTGGCATTAAACAACGCAAAATTGAAAATCAATGCCTAACATATCTAATGTTTATAACAACACAATTTATAAGGGTGGGGGATTGCTGGTGTTAAAAATAGGTTAAGTAAGTAAAAGTAAGTAATTTTTATTTAAAGTCGGAAAACTATATACAGGTAAACAATAAACATGAGCTAAGAGCTCTTTAACCGACTATATAGCATTAAAAAAAACACAAAGCACTAATGATATATAATTGCATGCATAGACATAAAAACAGAAATTTGAAATAAAATAGGACGCATACTTGTATACAGACATCACAAGTCATGTATATATATACACAGGGACTAACTATATTAAGATGAGCATGCATAACTGAAAACAGTTTGCAACACAAACATAAAAATATGGATATATACATAGAATAAATAAATATGCATACCTAAGAGACAGAGCGGAGTAAAAATAAAACAGTTAAATTTGTACATATAAGCTTAGAAGCATAGTTAGAAGTTAGATCAAAACTTTAAGATTTAGGCAGGAGAGGCTGGAATTTGCATGAGCTGCATTTACAATTTAATTCCCCACACCAATTTTGAATATAATTTGAGAATAGATTATATGATGTAATATTTCTTGCTTCGTTTGGCAAAGAGTTCCAGAGCTTTGCTGCCTCATATCTGAAAGATTTAATCCCGTACCTGGTTGTTCTAGGTCTTGGTATTTCCGCTGTATTTGTATATCTAAAATTGTATGAATGGTTTTTTATAACAACTAGATCTTGTAAAAAAAGTGGGGACAGTTTGTTGATAATTTTAAAAGTTTCTAAAGCTATTGTTCGCATTCTTCTGGTTTTTAGTGAAGGCAATTTATATTGTTTTAATAGGTTTTCGTAAGTACTTTTATAGTCACCATAGATAAACCTCAGAGCTCTTTCCTGAATCTTTTCAATTTTGCGGGTGTTTTGTTCAGTGCAGAAGTGCCATGTCAACGGGCAATAACTAACATTTGACATAATAAATGAATGATATATGGTTAATTTACCTAATTTGCTAAGATGTTTGCCTATTCGTTTAAGAACATTTAATTGCCTTGCTGCCTTTTTACAAATATTGGTAATATGTGTGTTGAAAGAAAGTTTAAAATCAATTGTAATACCCAACAATTTTATTTCTTCATCACATGAAATTTTTATTCCATCTAAATCAAAAACTATGTTTTCATTGTGTGTTTTGTTTCCAACAGAGATAGCTTGGAATTTTTCTGGATTTGCCTGCATTTTGTTTGATTTAAACCATTTAATCAGAGATCTACTGTCATCTTGAAGTGCTGCTATTACCTGAGTTAAAGATTTATCTGATTTTGATAAAGTATTGTCATCTGCATAGTTGTAGAGATTACATTTATTTACAAAGTGAAAGAGGTCATTGATAAAGATGTTAAAGAGTAAGGGGCCGAGGATAGACCCTTGTGGCACACCTTTGATTATATTTGACATGATGCTGGTGTGCTCCCCTACTTTAACACACTGTTTTCTACATGAGAGATAGCTACTTAACATCTCTCGTGCTGCTTTTGAGAGACCATATACTTTTAGTTTAAGAAGAAGTAGTTCATGAGGAAGGCAGTCAAAGGCTTTAGAAAGGTCCATTAAAATTGCTGCTGTGTACTTGTTTTTATCCAATGCTTGTTTCCAATCTTCAATTACTCTTAATAAAGTTGACTGTCATCCAAAACCTGACCGAAAAGCTGCCAAAAAAGGATTGAAAACATTTTTAAAAAACATTGTTAACTGATTTTCAATTGCTCTTTCAAAAACTTTTGAGATTGCAGGAAGAACACTAACAGGTCTATAGTTACCCTTCTCTAATGAACTATTCTTCTTATGTAATGGTGTCACTTGTGTTATCTTAAGCTGGTTAGGGAAAGTTGATGTTGATAGGGACATGTTAATTAGTTGACTTAGAGGTTTGCTGATAACTGGTAAAGCGATGTGTAAGAGTTTTGGAGAAATTCCATCAATACCAGTGGCTTTTTTAATATTTATTTTCATTATACTTTTTGTTACAAAGTCTTCAGTGACAGCTTTAAAGGAAAATGGATGTTGTTGTGGTAATTCTGTTTTATTTGCTTTTATTGCCTGTATACTTGGGTGATTTTCATCTACTTGTTCTGCATCCCCAATATTTTTAGCAACATTTATGAAAAAGTCATTAAAAATTTCACATACTTCTTTCTGGCTGTTTACAAGCGTGTTATTTTCCGAGAGAATTAAGTCTTTCTGTGTGGTGCATCCTTTGTTTGTTAAAAATGGTTTTACAGTTGGCCAAAAGTCTTTTGATTTTGGGCCTCCAGCACATCTTTCAATGAAGTATTGATTTATAGACTTGTTTTTTAGGGTGGTTACGTAGTTTCTTTGTTTTCTGTACTTTTCCCAATTTTCAGAGGAGTTTATGGATTGGTACTTGTTAAACAACATTTTTTTCTTGTATATTGCCTTCCTAAGTTCTTTATTCATATATGGGACTTGTTTTGTTTGGATTTTCCTTGATTTCAGTGGGGCATGTTTGTTAGCTACATCTAGAAAGCAGTTGCTAAAATCATTGTAACACTTGTTTACATCTTTGCCATCACACAATAAGCATAATTTGGTTTCTAATTCCTCTGCAAATTTTTCAGCATCAAAATGTTTGAAACTTCTACATAATCTGCGTTTTACTTGTCTCTCTAATATGGTTATGTCAACCTGAACAGATATAAAATTGTGGCAGTCACTAATTCCTGAACCAAAATTACATACTTTCCCTGTGTTTGAATTTTCGTTGGTGATAATGACATCTAGTAGGGATGGTTTACCAATTTTGGTAAAGCATGTTGCTTTTTTCACCAAGTTCTTAGCACCATGAGTATCACATATATCAGACAATATTAAGCTTTTTTGTTTGTCAAGCATGTTGATATTTAAATCGCCAATAACGATGTAGTTGTCATATCTACTTATAATTCTATCTAGAGTCTTGCTAAAATCGTCGCTAAAAACATTTTCATTCATATTCGGTGGTTTATATGCTCCAACAAATAACCATTTGTGACCGTTTGATGTTACCTCTATTACCACGGATTCTATGTCTTTAAATTCAAAGGTAGGCTTACGATCTCCAGCCAGATCGGACCTGAGGAAGGCTAGTACTCCTCCACCATGCTTATTCCGATCAGCTCGCCACATAGTATAATTGTCAATTACAAACTGTGCATCGGGGTAGGAGGCGTCGATTTTAGTCTCTGCCAGAAAAAGCATGTCGATGAGATTTCGCTGTAATATGTCCTTGATCTGATCATACTTTCCTGCGAGACTGTTTATGTTTAAATATCCACAGATAAGCTTAGCTGGATTCGCTTTTCTAACGTTTACTAAGTTCTCCCAGATGTCATGGTCGTTTTCCACGTTGTTTACGCCGGAAGTGTAATTGTCATCTCCTGAGATGTCGATCCCGATCGTTTCAGGCATCATGTCAGCATCTGTTTCCATGCTGGGTGCGGGGTTGTCAATAGATAAACATGCATTGCAGACCCATTGTGCTGCAACGGGTGGAAAGTTGTCCGTGCAGCATTTAAGGTGACATCTTATATTGCAATGTGTGCATATCAAAAGTTTCTGATTTTTTCGTGTTTGTCTACTGCAGGTCACACAGGGAAATTTAATCGGCCCAGGGTTGGTTGAGATGTCACCCGCTATAAGAATTCGTAAGATTAGAAGGTATTTTCCCACTGAGTTGGATCCATTGTCTTTGTTTTTGTTTGCATCAAACAAAGAGATTTTTGGCGGGTAAAGTTTTTGCAATAAATAGTCATCTAAGTACTCTTCAAAGTTTAGTCTAGACTTACATATGTCGTCTAAAGATGATTGAGGATCGTGTGTAGTAGCATGCTGGTCGGCAGGTGGTGTAAATCTGCATATTATGGATGTTATGACCAGAGCTATTGTCCAGTGATATGTCCAATCCGCCATTTTTTTTATTTTTTTTTTATTTTTTTTATTTTTTTTTTTAAGATCACAGCGAGAGATTTTTTCTTCTCCCGTAGAAGTGTTTGAATAAATTCTGCTTCATATGAATATAAAAACAGGTCAGCTAACAAAGGAGCACAATTCGTGAAAAAAATAGCACAATAAAGGCCTGAAAATACTAATGGGAAATCAAAGTAATCCTTGAACCAATGTAACTCTAGCTAGAGACTAAGTTAGATTTCACAGAATTTAGACCATTTCCTAAACATGAAAAAACAAGGATGCACGAGCAGTTCTGGACTTAACCCTATGAAGAGAAGAAGGAGAGAGAGAGAGAGAGAGAGAGAGAGAGAGAGAGAGAGAGAGAGAGAGAGAGAGAGAGAGAGAGAGAGAGCTAACTTTAGTCCTAGCAAAAGTGAATGGAAAATGACGTTATCGCTGTTTATATACTGACTGTAACCAATGAAAATGACTCTTACGGACAGGCTTTAAAAGAGCAAGATGAATATCTAACATGACCTCTGATAAGTTTAAGGTACGAGTTTTAAACCAATGGAAAGTCAGGAAACGAATTAACTTCGGAATGATTGACAAGATGGAGATACATGCAACAACGGAATTAGCAGAAAAATGGCAGATGTGTGGAAATAATAAAGTAAACAATTTACAACTAATTTGGACCTTACACAAAAGTAATGATCAACAAAAAGGATGGACACGCAGGCAAAGGTACAAGAGGAACAAATTAAATGCTAATAAAACCAAAACCATTACAATCTCCTCCCCTTAAAAGAAAAAATTACAATTTTTGTTAAATGCAAATAAATAGTTCACTACACTTCATTTCTTAAATCCACCAATGGGGCATCTTTCATTCCTCAGGTTGTGGTATGTCAAGAAAAACAAAGGGGTGGATGGAGCGCTCCTCTGTCGTGCTTCCCTAGCCCTTTCCCTCTCCTCCTTGTTGATCCTTTGACGCGGTCTTCTTATCATGATGTCAGTTGTGGTATGGTGATGCACCTTCCTCATATGACGCCGTACATCGGACATCTTTATGTCCGCGGGTATGTTAAGGCATGTCATGCTCCATTTATGCCCGTACACTGCATGATTTTTTAAATCTGTCCTACACAGAGAGAGGGAGCTACTAACTCTTAAAAACTATTTTGGTTGTTTACATGAGAACATTTTGTATCATAACAACATGACAAACATGCGCTTCCGTATGACGTCATTGCATGACTGTTTTAAATAGATCACAGATTTACCTTAATAGAAAATGGAAAAGTAGCACATTACTCCATGATTTAAATATTGCTCTAACAGGCGACAATGACTGTAAAACACCCATAGTATATCAGAATTATTGGATAAGTCTAAATAAAAATAACTGCTAGAACTGTTTGACTTCTAGATAATTTATAATAAATCAACTAGGGTGTTTCTTATCATAAAACAACTCTCATTGAATGTATCAAATAAAGTCAAATGAGCAATCATATGAAGAATGACCTAGAAAATATTTAAACTTATACTGATGTGTTGGAATTTTGGGAAAATATTTAAACACAAAAATAAAATAATAAAAACATATTTATTAAGTGTAATCAATACAAAAATGGCATTGTCATTTTAAAAATATATATATTCAAGGGGTTCATTGGTTTAAGGAGAATAAACATCCCTTGATTTAATTCGACGGCAAACTCTAGACCTTTTGAATGCAGGACTGGGTTCTGGAATAAAAGCAGCTAAAATTATTCCTCTTCACTCAAGATCTCATTATGTACAGGCTCAGGAGTAATTTCTTCAGAAATTGATTCTTCAAGGGGAGCAACTACTGATATCCAGCTAGGTGATGGAGAAATACCTTCATATGGATTTAGGTGATCTACAATACATGCACTATCTGGTGTTTTCTGTATTTTGTAAGTCAGTTCTGTTAGTTTGTTAATTACTTTATAAGGTCCTATCCAACCTAAACCTAGCCAGTGATTTTTTTGTTTTTCAAACTACCACCTCTCCTTTTGAATTTGGGAAAAAAATAGCGACATTTTCCTCAAATTGGGAAAAATTATTCATAGTAAATTAAAATGGTGAAGATGCATAAAATAATTAAATAACAATTTTTTTTTTAGGTTTATTTCAGATCTGATATAAAATCATAAAATAAATTATTATTTAACATTAAATATGTATTGGAAATCACACCTTGTATATATATTATTTACTTTTTCTAAGAACTACTTATTGTCTAATTTCATAAAGAAAATAATAAAGTATTAATTCACCAGCATTTGTACCCATAATCTTGTAAATACTAGTATTATATTAATAATCAAGTTTCCAGAATGTCTCTCCTGTTTGGTATTTTTCGAATTTTAATAAAATCCTATACTGTTGGCCACTTCCTGTTATTAGCCTGACCCTACAAAAAATGTCGGTCAAAATAAATTGTAAACAGTATGGCTAATGTGCATCTGGAGGTTATGTACTTCGCTCCATATCTGCTTATATGGATGCCTCTATTGTTTTACATATTATTTACAAAACCTTTTGCATGTGCAGTGGTTTGGAGAATAAATTTGAAGAAAAAAAAACCGTATTTACTCTGTCAGAAATATACGGTTACCTTTTTTTAAATGGCCTAATTTCCCTAGATATGAAATTGGGGAAAACATATATATATATAATGGGGAATAAATAGCTAATTTTAGTGAGGGGAAACAGCCGAATATCGGTGGCATTTTAGCCCCAAAAAATCACTGCTAACTAAGCTGCTACTGTAGGAGGATACCATCTCCTCACATAATTATCCTGTGAAAATTGCCTAGGTTTAAGACATCTATCATAATACGTCATTTGTTTTTCAGCGGTTCACTTCAGAATTTCATTAACAAAATCATAAGTTTCAGACAGAACATTTCTCAACCATTTCACATATTCAATAGGGCAAGTAGGATTTGTGGCACGTTGGGATTTTCCCAATATAAGATCAATACGACCAGAAATTCCATGACCAAACATGAGCAAGTTGGGTGAACAACCAGTACTTTCTTGAACTGTAGACATATTCGCCATAAAAAGAAACGGCAAATTATCATCCCAATTGTTCCTAACATTTGATGCAGAGTCCTATTATACCTTTCCACTAACCCGTCGGACTGTGGCCTATAAGGTGTAGTCCTTGTTTTCTCAATACCAAGTTTTTCACACAAAACTGAAAATAATTCTAACTCAAGACCCTGATCAGAATGGATATGCTTGGGTACACCACATCTACAAATAAACACATTCACAACTTTATCACCTACAGTCAATGCGGTTTGATTAGGAATTGCATAAGCTTCTGCCCATTTTGTAAAATAATCACAAGATCTTCGTTTCCATCGCCAGTAATTGGAAGAGGCTCAACAATGTCTATTACAACCCTATCTAAAGGTGCGCCAGTAACTGATTGACAAAGTGCTGATCTAGCTAACCCTGGACCACTTTTAGCTCTTGCACACACACATTGCACTGCTTACACCAGCGTTTAATATCAGAAGACATGCATGACAAATAAACTCTAAGTCTAATATGCGGTCTCTGCCTGAATGTCTTATAGTTCTAGATTCATGTAATTGGTACAATATTGTATATCTGATTTCCTTAGGAGCAACTAACAACAAATTTTCATTATCATCTGAATGTTTCCATCTATAATAAAGGGTATTCTGAACAACTGTTAATGACTCTCATAATCCCCAAAGTGTTCTGGAGATGCATCTAATACAACATGACGGGGTGGTTTTGTAATGAACTTTTCTTTCAGACTAATAATATGTTTTATTGCATGTTCATTTTGTTGCAAGTTAGATAACTCCTTATGTGACCAAGTTGTAACCAGTTTGGTTCAGGCTTACCATCAAGAGAATATGTTAATGTATTAGACTGGTCTCCTAATTCGCACTCATTGTAGTCCTCAACACAACTACCCTATATGTGACAGATGTTAAGAAATCTTTTGTTTAGGCAACTCCTTTGGAGGCATAAGACAACTGTGATTCCAGAATGACAATCTGGACAATCTTTACGTCTGCATTGTTGTGTAACCTCCCAGGTATGTGCACAATGCTAAAGTCATATGTTTCTAGAATAGAGAGCCATCTGACTAACATCTAGTTTCTTGAAATTCTTTAGCCAGATTAAGGACGCATGATCTGTTCTGATTCTACCCCAAACGAAGCGTCTGAATTGTCTAATAAAAGTAATGGCATTTAACAACTCTTTGTATATTATGCAGTGTTTGGCTTGGTGTTTGTTTAATGTACGACTTACATATGCTACAGCCCCTTCTTCACCATTTTGAATCTGTTACAGTACAGTGCCAAGTCCTCTGAGCCTGGAGTCAGTATCAAGAATAAATTCTGAATTGTTATCTGGATAGGCCAAAATGGGGCTCTTGTTAGTGATTCTTTGAGTTTGTTAAATGCAGATTGATGTTCAGGGGCCAACAAAATCTTCCTCTTTTTCTAACGAAATATGAAATAGGACTTGCAATTGTGGAGAAATTGGGTATGAACCGCTTATAATAACCTGCGAAACCAAAGAAACTACGAACGTCAGTAGCATTGCTAGGTAACTCGAACAATTTTGATTTTTTTCTTCAATTAAACTAACAGATCACTTCTTATACAAAACCTGTAAATTTTCTGGCAGCTCAGATGATACATCAACTGACTTAATACTTGGCTCAACAATATCAACAGATTGTAACGCCGCAACTGTGGCATTCTTGTCAACTCTAACAGGCCTATCTGTAATATTTAAAACGGAAAATAGTATATTTTCTGGATCAACCAAAGTTCTGGAAGCCCACATTGTAGCATTCTGTATATGCCACGTTCCCTGAGTGTCTCTTACCCCTCTTGTTGGTCTGAGTTTTGAAAGCTTATCTACACAAGTTTGCACTAATTTCATTAACTCTGACATTTCTTTAAGGTATCCGAATCTCATTAGACCACGTGACTAAAAGACGATGTCGGGACATATTGGTATATGTCAGAAGGTGTCGGAAATTAATAAAAAGTATTTTAATAAACAAATAAAATTAAATGAATAGCTATTTTTAATGGTTCATTTTGTTCGCCAATCATTAAAACATAAAACACGTTCAAGTTTGATGTTTCCGTAAAATCTCGCACACACGAGATGGTGGGACAATCTGTAATGGTTGCGCCCCTGAAAAAAGTCGTGCGGGAAAAACGTGGTCGTTTTACGTCGGATACAGTCAAAAAAGGGGAGAGGAAGACAGCACAAAACGACAGAAGGGTATTAGAAACACCGTTGTTGAACATAAGCACCCTATTGGACATTTTCACAACGATAAGAACAGATGTGAAGAATGTTGTCCGGGAATATCACGGTTAGCGAATTAAAAAAAGATAGAAACGGAAGATTGAGGAAAGGGTAGGCGTGTTGTAGAATTGAGATGTTTGGTCGATTCCTTAAGCCACTGTCTGTTCTGTAGGATGGAACCATTATATCTTGCGCATGAAACTATCAAAGGTGAAATGAACATGGGACAGGGGGTTATTTGTATATACAGTGTAATAACTGCGGGCAACTGATGAACACAAAGTTAGGTGCAGTTATGTACTGCGTGTTTATAATTGAGAAAATATACAATGTTAGTGTTTGCATATTCAATTAACATCCACAGAAGATTTGAAATTTGCTGAATATGTTTTGTAGCAATGATTGACTCGATTGGAGGCCCACAACGAGTCAATAATGTCCTTACAACGCTTGATCTCCCATCGATATCAAACAAAAATCTCAAAGCCATGGAATGACGAGCTGGGCAAATAATTAAAGATTATGCAGAGAAAAGTATGGCCATTGCAACTAAAGTATCATTTGACACTGAAATGAGGTCAGTTTTTCAAAGTACACACGGCTACAATAAGATATATGTGTGTTTCCTATTTTAATTTAAAGGTAGGTAAAACATTATTTTATAAAATGGAAAACATTTTATCAAAATCGTAGTTTTTGATATGCTGTAAATACAGACCTATTTACATTTGAATACTTTTCAAACAATATGATTGATTATATATTGTTAACATACCTCTCGAGAATCCTTCAATCATATGGAGATGTCACTACTACTGGTGAAGGGCTGCAAAATTTAGGCCTATGCTCGACGCTTATGGCCTTTGAGCAGGGATGGATCTTTATCGTGTCACACCTGCTGTGACACAGGGCCTCGGTTTTTGCCGTCTCATCTGAAGGACTGAGAAAATCGAATGCAAATGAAAAACATAAAACATTCCTGTTTCTAAAGTTCGGATTTTTATTTTATTATGTATGTATCATCAATAGAGTCTGCAGCAAAAATGTAGATGTAGGGTTGGGAAACCAAAAACAGACATATTTTATTTAGGCCTAATATATTTGAAAGATTGACATAATTGTTATTTGTAGTTTGTCACAATTTTTCAATTTAAAATACAGGGAATCATGTAGGCACATACTGTATGCGACACGACACAAAACACTAGGTATTATTCTATTTGATACTTTCATTTTGTAATTTGATATGAGTGGATAAGTATTTACTCATTTGAAGTGAATGCCCTCCTATTTTATTCAGACTCTATCAATTGTGTACTTCAGGAAAAATTATAAATGAATAAGTGAAACAATTAAAATATCATTCATTGTAGTGACATTTCAACTATGGAAGAAAACAATGCACCATTTGTCCATCACGCTACTTTTAATGAGGTACTGCAGTTATAGATGGTGAATTTCTAGGGTATGTAATATTAGAATGTTGAAACCTATGTCAGAAATGACAAAGTTGTTACCCTTTATGTGCATATATAGGTAACATATATACCTATGCGAGTATAAATATGATACTACTGAAATAATTTCAGTAATCCTGCATCACTTTTGAAATCTACAAGTGTGCTTCAAGACCTGGAGGAAAGTGGCGATTCTGGAAATGATGATGAGTAAGTTCTAAAATTTTCATCATATACTATAACACTAACAACAGCATATTTTTTTAAATCTTGGGAGTGATCTGACTTGTATCAATATACCAGTTAACCAGACACAGTGCTTGCACGTTTACAATTCATACACCAGAGAAAAGCGTCGATTAATTGGAAATATACATTATCTTGTGTTATTTATTTCAGGAATTCTAACCCAGCGCAAGTTTGTCTGCCAGATCGAGATTCACTAAATGTTGATCATTCCCCTCAGACTCCAAAACTAGTTTGTCCATCACATATAGATTTACGGGAAATGGACCTTTCTCTTCACACTCCACAAGGAATAGTCAAGTAATTCTCATATACTTTAATACTTTCATGTGATACATTTAATTTCGTTCATATATATTATCATGTGAACTTTAGTGCATTCTCATTCTATGTGGGTGTTATTTATAGTGAAACTGCACATATAGACAAAGTGTCAGGAAGGTGCTGACCATGCTGGCAAAAACGGATTTGGTAGTCTAACAGGTAAGATAATAAATTATAAAAGTGTAATGTGGAATTCTGCTGAAAACTGTATCAATTTTCAGTTTACGCCATAAAACATTTAAACATACAAGAGGCCATACATTTTTGGTCAGCAAAAGTAAGTATGGCAATAAAGTTCTTAAAACTGTTATTAAACATCGAACTTGTTCGGTTTGCAAATGGTGGAAACGAAATAGACCTGGAGAAAAGGTTCGCAATCACAAATGTGTCTGGAATCACACAGGATCATCAGGACAGATGGAGGCTATGACTGGGATTCAAGCGATAAAGGAGATGATGTCACAAAAGACACCAGTTGAAGTTATTGAGGGTGATACAATTCTGTGATATCAAGGATTGAGAATGAACTGGGTGTAAGAATAAAGAAACAACTTGACCGTAACCATTGTGTTAAAATGTCACTAAACATTTATATGACTTGAAGAACAGTAAAGCCGCAAAGATAACCAATCAAGTGATTCAGCACTTCACAAAATGTATCAAGTACATCTTCGCTAAAAATCAAGGTGATCCAGACGACATACGGGAAAACTTAGAAGCATTAGTGCCTCACCAGTTCGGAGACCATACCAAGTGTTCCAAGGATACAAGAGAAGACCAGCTGAGTTTACCATACAAGACATCACTAAGTGACCCAGTTTTGAAAGAAAAACCTGATACAATCTTTGAACATGTGATTGCCAAAGCTACTTTGTATAGTGATTTAGGGTCCAGCCAAGCTTGCGAAACATGTTAATCGAGCAGTCAGTTTATGAGCACCAAAAAACTTGCATTATGGGAAAAGTCTAAGCCTTGACTTTGTGTAAAAACTACTGCAGCATGTATGAATGAAGGTCACAAATACTTACCGGAAGTAGACAAGTTTGATGTTATCTTGAGGTGTTTGTTGAGTTTTGTTTAATTCCCTGTTGTCAGTTTTGACCATTTCTTGCAGCTTATTTTTGGAAATAAATACATATTACTAACAAAAACTCTTCTATGAATGTGTATATTTTCAAAGTAGGAAAACCTTATTTACATTAACTTTAGGCTAATATTTATTGTTGTAAATGAAAGTTGAAGGTAACGAACGGTAATGAATCTCATAATTCATAATTTTTGAATTACTCGAAAAGAATGATGAATTTTTTCTTGCTCATTCTTATTCAATGTATTTACTATTACTTTCAGGTATTTAAAGAACACGGATTATCCCCTGGTCATCATACACTGAAATATTCGGAGAATATGGACATGAAAAGACAGAAGAGACAGGAAAGATCAAAGTTGCCTGAAAAGAAGCGCCGTCGATTGGAAATGAAGCAGGAGAAAATTACCCACAAAGGAGCGAACGAAGCAGCTGAAGGAGATACATATCAATCAGGTAAACAATAACTTACAAAGTGTTAGTTAATGAATAAATGTTGAAAGTGATTGTTTGTATATTAGAGATACATGTATATTCATATTTCATCAGAAGTTGAGACTTTCTCACCAAGTCGACATCCAGACTATTCCTAATGCAGTTCCCAAACCAGGATTCACCAAAGTCGACCACCTGAACGAAGTTCAAGAAAATAGGGTCATTATCGACCTAGAAACTATAGGATTTAGTAAGAAATATAATTGACTTCCACAATATAGCTCACCCTAGTTAAAAGCTCAAGTGAGCTTTTCTGATCGCTTGTTGTGCGTCGTCTGTCTGTCCGTCTGTAAACGTTGTTTGGTTTTTTTTACATTTTCGACTTCTTCTCCAGAACCACGGAGCCATTTTCAACCAAACTTGGCAAAAAGCATCCTTGGGTGAATGACATTCATGTTTGTTCAAATGAAAGACCATATCCCCCCAAAGGGGAGATAATCACGAAAATGCAAGAATAGGGTGGGGTCATATAAAATATTTTCTCAAAAAGCACCGGGCCAGAAAAGCTGCATTATACATGAAAGCTTCCTGACATACTGCAAATTCAAGATTGTTAAAATCATGGTCCACGGGGGTAGGATGGAGCGATAATCGAGGATCAAAGTTTTACTTGCGAATATATAAGGAAAATCTATAAATATGGGACAGACTGACTCAGGTGATGTGGTCCATGGGCTCATTGTTGGAGTTTTGAATACCATTACCAATTCTATATTTAGAGTAAATTACATGTATCTAGATAGTTTATACCGAGCGAAGCTCGGAAGGCCCGTCCACGAAGCAAGGCTCTAAAGGTAACACGTATGTATTAAAAAAAATGAAAAAAATCAGCAAATGAATAAAGATAATCTCTACATACGTTCACTGAAAATTTCGTGATCCATATGGGCGCGGCTATATTGTTTTGTTCATTAGTTGCTTCTACAGTTATTCGTGTTTTAATTTGAATGGCGAAAATACAAGACTGACGTACAATTTGTAATTCAAACACTCAGTTTGTTGAAAATAAATAGTATAATTATTGTCACATTTTGTTGTCAGGAAATATAACAGATAATGGTACACTTTACATGTTTATTACTTTTACATCAATTTTGTTACTAATTATTACACAAATAAATGAAATATAATTAAAAACTCAGTCTTGTGATTGTCACCATAATGTCACTGCGGTTGTTTCAATAACTACACTGGGTCCAGTTGGAATGGTGGCTCCTTTTGGAATTCTAATACGTTTCCTCTGGCTCCCACTCTCACTTCCTACTTCTCCTTGATTTCTTTTAATTTGTGGCTAATTTAAAGGATCTATAAAATCAAGTTGCACATTTCAAATATACATATTGTTATCTCACATTGCACATGTACCATAATCTAGTGTGAATGTGTACACATCACTACTACAGTGTACAATTTTTGTACTACAACTACGATACACTGTATATATTCACTGTTCGTTATCTTCACCTTGCATTCATATATGTACTTTGACTCTACTAATTACTTCATATGTTATTACTCAATACTCAATATATACATATACTTGTGCATGTACTTTACTGACTACACAATACACATATTGGTGTATGACACTTGACAATGTGTTTTCACATTGTTACTAATACTCATCACTTTACTTGTATACTCATGAGAGTTTTACACATAATCTATACTGAAAACTATACATAGTACTCGCAAAATTAACAATATGCAGACTTGAAACCAACTTTACACAACAAAGTTAACAATAAACTGCAAGTTTTAAGCCAATCATCAAAAATATGAATACAACTAAATAGATGAACGAGTTCACGAGTTTCCATAAATAAAAAATATACGATATGTTTACACCAGCTTTTTACCACATTGAATCTGTTGGTTCATTTCTGTTTAGTTTTAGCTTTCTTTCAAATATTGCAAACGAGATGTATATTGTTGTTTGTAATTGTTGGATTTGAAAGACGAAGAAGTCGAGGCTATATGTGACGTCACAATGCACGATTTATGTCGGCTGGCGTTATAATCCCCGCGGTAAAGGAATAGGCGGATCCTGTAATTATCCTCATATATCCCCCTTTAATATTTAGATGTTACTGGGCGTTTAGCGCAAGGGGAATTTCATAAATAATATATATTCTAAATGCATTATAATTTACCGTACTTAACAGAATTATGATTATCACTCGGGACACGCCAATGACCATTTCATGCTCCGCCCGGTAACGGGTGGTTTCGTCCCGAAACCACCTGCATTCCTTCGCTCGGTCCAACGGTCACACCGTATATATTATAGATATGTGTTTTCATAATTTTTCAATTCAATTTTATGGATCCTTTTCAGTTCAGCGTGGACTAATGCCTCATATCACACAGACTGCTGTGCAAGTTCTGAATTCTGATGTCGAGTGTTCATGTTATGTATATACTGGGATGGTGAACACATGACTGTGCACGGAAAGCATGTGGCAACTGTATCGATAATAGAGGCACTTTCAAAATTTTTAAAGTTTTTGAAGAACATTAGTAATGTTCTTTTGATTGCACACAATGGAAAAGTTTTTGACTTCCGTGTTCTATCCTATGCTATATGTAGAGTGGGAATGAATTTTCAAATCATGTTTTAGTATTTGTGGATTCTTTGTCATCATTGCATTCAAAAGTTCCAAAACTTGGGTCTTATAAGCAAGGATTTCTAGCAGAATATTTCTGTCAAGAATCTTACAATGATCATGGTGCAGTTGATGATGTCAAAATGTTAGCTAAGATTCTGTATGCAAGTGGCATGACAGAAGCAGATGATGTAAAACATTCTCATGCGTCAAATTGTCATTTTTTACAAGAAGGGTTCAATCTTGCCAAGGCCAAAAATATTGGCACCCTACATTGTGTTGTTGCCAGTGGTGTACTCAAATTAGCTACTACAGAAAATATAGCAGACTCTGACCTAAATCTACAACATTTGAAGTTTGTTTGGCAGAGAGATGTTGAAGATGATCTAAGAAATATTTTTACTGCAAACAGTTGTTTTGAGAAACCACGTGTAACCAAAGATAAAAAGTTGTTGGGAAATATTAGTCCAAAGTTTTGTTCATTTTTTGAACAGTAAATTAGTCATGTTTATAAGCATGTTTTGAGTATGAGTTTGACACATGTAAAGTTGATAAATTAGCTATTCGGTCGTAAGATGTGAAAAGTAAACTATATATGATAATGAGCATTTCCTGATGATTCAAGGTCAGGTGGAGGTTAGTGACATTTATAATTGTTTTGTTAGAGTTCCTATGCTTTCATTGTTTTAATGATACATTTTTCATATGTATGTTATTTTTGTTTTTCAAATTGGAATGTTGCATCAAAATGTTTCAATGTTAAGATTTTTGTAGGGGTTGTTGTTGTTCAACATAGTATAATTTAAGCTTTCTATGGTAAGTGTATTTATAATTGTGGTAAACAAAAATATAGGGATTGAACTTCATTTGCAGTACATTATTTGTGAAAAATTTGCATTTTTTTTAAAAAACAGAGATTTTGTACATTTCACCTTTTTTATTTTTCCATTTTTTCTTGTTTTTTCATAGTCAGTTTGTCTTTTTGAAGTTAGAAGTGTTTTATAATCAAAATTATGTTTTAATAATAAAAGAAAACTTTAAATGTCCATTTATTTCTTATTTTATTTCATTATTAAATAAAAGTTGCAGCATAATTGAAAAAGATATAAATAATGATAATTTAAGGTGTTTTATGCCCTCGAGATCGAAGATCGGGGGCATATTCTTTTTGTCCTGTTTGTCACTCTGTGATCCTGTAATTCTGTCATTCAGTCTGAAACTTTAACCTTGCTAATAACTTTTGAACAGCAAGTGATAGAGCTTTGATAGTTCACATGAGTATTCCTTGTGACAAGACCTTTTCGTTGGCACTAAACCTCTTGACCTTGACATTTGACCCACTTTTATTATTTTTTTAATTGGTCATAACTTCTTAATGGTAAAATTAGAGCTTTCATATTGTACATGAGCATTTCTTGTGACAAGATCTTTCTACTGGTACCAAGATATTTGCCCTTGTGACCTTGGTCATCTTCGGAATTGGCCATTACCGGGGACATTTCTGTTTCACAAACACATCTTGTTGCGGTAAGTTTTCAATGAAAAACATAGATATAGCTTTCAGAATCAATTATGGTCATTATAAACACTTTGATTTACCTTTTATAAAAGTCAGCTAATGTGGGTCGGATACCTCAAAATCTCCCAGATAACGGAGCAGTAAAGAATTGCAAGATGGAAATGAAATCCTGGAATCAATCTGCGGTACATTTCTATGCTTCTCTGACTATATTAAACAATTTTGTTATAAAGATGCCTTAGAAGCTTACATTTGAAACGCAATGTTGCATATAAACAGATACTGTAACATTACTCTAATTCAAGGTCAACGTCACCATTAAGATGATATGTAAGGTGAAGATAACGAACAGTGATCAATCTCATAATTCCTATAAGCAATACAAATAGATAGTTGGGCAGACACGAACCCCTGGACACAAATTCTGTCTGACGTGTTTCATACCGATTGTTAGGCCGTTCTTGACACACTGATTTTGACTGCGGATCAGTTTTAGACACATTTAATATTCCGGTCAATAGGTCGAATGGATATGAGTTACCGTACCTATACTGGATTCCTAAACTACATAAAAATCCTTACAAAGATACATTTCTGGATTCAGTAAGTGCTCTACCAAGCCCCTATCGTTGCTCCTCGCGAAAATGGTAACAGCTGTGAATGAGAAACTTCAAAATTACTGTGCGACTATATATACCAGAAGTGGTGTTAATCAAATGTGGATTCTAAAAAATTCAAAAGAACTTTTAGTAAACTTGAGATCACATAATTTTTCCCAAATCAAAAGCATTAAAACTTATGACTTTTTAACACTATGCAAGGTGAAGATAACGGACAGTGATAAATTCCTCACGATAAATTAAAGACTAGACTTTTTGACATCATAGACAGTTGCTTCTTCAACAAAAACGGAAAACGGAAATATTAATACCTAGTGATCAGTCATTCAAAAACTTACTTTGTTAAACACCACTCTGATTCCACGCACAAGTACTCTGAAGTTGAAATAAAATATATGGTAGAGTTCCTCATTGACAATATATTCGTGGTCTTTGGTGATCAGGTCTTCCAACAGTCTGTTGGAATTCCCATGGGCACGAATTGTGTTCGTTTGTTAGCTGACCCGTTTTTATATTCAAATGAAGCAGAATTTATTCAAAAACTTCTACGTGAGAAGAAAAAAATCTCTCGCTGTGACCTTCAATTCGACTTTTAGATATATCGATGACCAATGATAGCTTTCATTCATATGTCGATTTGATATATCCCTGTGAGCTCGAAATAAAGGACACCACAGAGTCGTTCACTTCTGCTTCATACTTAAATATTTTATTAAAAGTAGACATTAACGGCAAACTGACAACTCAACTGTACGACAAACGGGATGATTTCAGCTTCTCCATCGTCAACTTCCCACATTTATGTAACAATATTCCATTATCACCTGCATATGGTGTTTATATATATCAACTGGTTCGATATCCAAGAGCTTGTTCTGGGTATAGGCATTTTTTAAATCGAGGTAAGCTACTGACAAACAAGTTGATGGTACAGGGATTTCAACAGTCTCGATTGAAGTCAGCATTTCGCAAATTCTATGGTCGTTATAACGATCTAGTTCGTCAATACAACTTCGCATTGGGTCAAATGCTGTCTGACGTGTTTCATACCGATTGTTAAGCCGTTCTTGGCACACTGATTTTGACTGCGGATAACTCCGTTTACCTGATCAGGATATGGGGCTCACGGCGAATGTGACCAGTCAACAGGGGATGCTTACTCCTCCTAGACACCTGATCCCATCTCTGGTGTGTCCAGGGGTCCGTGTTTGCCCAACTATCTATTTTGTATTTCTTGTAGGAGTTATGAGATTGATCACTGTTCGTTATCTTCACCTTGCATGTTAATGTCACAATTAGTACGTATGTGTTTTTATAGGAATCACCAAGGGTCCATTATGAACAAATGACGATAACGAATAGTGATACACCTTATAAAGAAAGGTGAAGATAATGAATAGTGATACATCTTATAAAGAAAGGTGAAGATAATGAATAGTGATAAATCTTATAAAAAAAAAGTGAAGATAATGAATAGTGATACATCTTATAAAGAAAGGTGAAGATAATGAATAGTGATACACCTTATAAAGAAAGGTGAAGATAATGAATAGTGATACATCTTATAAAGAAAGGTGAAGATAATGAATAGTGATACATCTTATAAAGAAAGGTGAAGATAATGAATAGTGATACATCTTATAAAGAAAGGTGGAGATAATGAATAGTGATACATCTTATAAAGAAAGGTGAAGATAATGAATAGTGATACATCTTATAAAGAAAGGTGAAGATAATGAATAGTGATACATCTTATAAAGAAAGGTGAAGATAATGAATAGTGATAAATCTTATAAAGAAATGTGAAGATAATGAATAGTGATAAATCTTATAAAGAAATGTGAAGATAATGAATAGTGATAAATCTTAGAAAGAAAGGTGAAGATAATGAATAGTGATAAATCTTAGAAAGAACAGTGAAGGCAACGAATAGTGATAAATCTTAGAAAGAACAGTGAAGGCAACGAATAGTGATAAATCTTAGAAAGAACAGTGAAGGCAACGAATAATGATGACAGGTGAAGATAACGAACAGTGATCAATCTCATAACTCTTATATAAAGCAATACAAAGTAGATAGTTCAGCAAACATGGACCCCTGGACACACCACAGGTGGGATTAGGTGCCTAGGAGGAGTACGCATTCCCTGTCGACCGGTCACACCCGCCACGAGCCCTATATCCTCATCAGGTAAACGGAGTTATTCGTAGTCTAAATCACACTGCATGAAAAAATGGCTTTACAAAGTAAATAAAGGCAATGTAAATTTAATATTTACATTGCCTTTGAATAACTTTACTGATTTAAGGCAAAGTTGGTAAACATTAACTTTAATTTGACTTAAAGGTAATGTAATGTCCCACATTGTCTTAACTTTACTTCAATGTAAATATGAAATTTCAGGGACTTTAAGGTTCATTAAAGTTAGTATTTAATCAAGTAAAGCAGATAGATGATGTCCTGAAATTTCACCTTTACTTGTCATAAAGTTAACTTCTACTGACTTTACTGGACAGTAAAGTTCATCATTACACATCTTTAATATTCCTAACTGGCTTTACTTGGAAGTAAATTTCATCTTTAATTATTCTTAATTGACATTACTTGAAAGTAAATTTGATCATGACTTAAAAGTAAATTTGATCATGACTTAAAAGTAAATTTGATCATTTGTCATCTTTCATTCAACTTATCAAATTAAGATTAATAAAAAACGAAGAAAAACAAAATGAGATTTCAATGAGCTTTTTTATTCAAAGTAAACTAACAAAGATATTTTCTAGTACATATAAAAATATCTATCAAACTATTATTAAGTACAACATACATATTCTTGTATAAGGGCACAATAAAATACAATTAAGTCCTTGTCACATTACTCTTTTTCAAATTGTCAATTCACAAAGAAAACTGCCTGTAATCAAAATTATCATTTTTCAGTATTTTCATTTAAAGATTAATGTGATGAAAACATCAAATTTAAGATGAAAACATTTACAAAAGTTACTGTAACAATAATTTCATACCAATTATTCAAAATAGTGAATAAATGTATAAAGAACAGTTACATTTTTCAAACACAATCACTATATTAAAGTTTGATTTGTTCCCATATCATATTTAAATACAATATATTTTTTACATAGTTGATATGATAAATTTGTACTTGTAATAAAAAAAAAAAACACTTGTAAATTTCAAAATCAGATTAATATAAAATGGATCATGGTACAAATATTGTGATATGTATTTATACAGAAAATAGGCTTATTGTCCAAGTCCAAATGAAGATCTCATCTAAATATCCAAAAGAACTCATCTGCAGCCTTGGGTTTGTCTTTGTCTATTATAGATACCCCATTCTTGTTTAGACGAGTCTATTTCTTCTTGCCAGACACATTTCTATGTATGTGTTAAAGGAGTTGCTTTCCTATGAATATCGGTATGTCAAGAAACCCTCATCATCTTCATCGCTTGGCATCATTCCATTAGCACACTTGGATTTTGTCAAATTTGTAACCTTTTTCTTCCCTTCTGTCCACTTTTTTTGCCAATGACCTATTTCTTGGTTTCTGTAATTATAAAATAAAAATTTATATTCATATGGAAAATAAAAAATATACTATATTTGGAACAGGCATGGGTTGGTTGTTTGTTTTATGTCCCGTCGAGAAATTTTCACTCATATGGAGACGTCACCGGTTGTAGGTGAAGTACCACAAATTTAAACCTATGCATAGCGCTTACGGACATAATAGTGAGGGTTCTTCAACATGCCAATGCCTGCTCTGACATGGTCATATCCGAAAGACCCGTGATTCTCACTTCAAAATCCTGAGCATTTGGCAAAGGAGCAATCACTACCTATGTTTACATCTTAGGTTTGACATGGCCACGAGCGGGGCTCAAACTCACCACCTCCCCGTTATGAGGCAAACACTCTATCACTGAGCTACTGCGACCAGTCACAATTACTCAAAAATATAATCAATCAATAATCAACAACTTAAAGGAATGTTGTGTCAATTTTGCCCTGTAATCGATTGCAATAGATTACTTTAGAGGATGTAATTGATTAGCTACTTTTGATTTTTTTTTTATGTGTACACAGTGTGCGAAACTAACTGTAAAGTCCTATAGACTTTCGATCCATAATAATTTTATTTCCTATAGAACACAACAAATTCCTATAGACCGAAATTTATCATGCAATATTCATTGTTAGTTAAAAATAAATAATAGACACAAATTGGGTTTGGTAATTTGTTCATAGTTTAATTATATTCTTTTTCAATTTCATGCACGTTAAGCTTTTCAATTAGAATTTCGTTTTCATTTTGTTCCAGCTCAGTTTCACTGCCTGACCCTTCATCTAAGTCACATTTACTACGTTTCATTTTTTCATGATTTTCTGCGACTTTAGCCTTGCTGGAACTTGTTGTACTGACCGCTTTATGTTTGATTCAAGTGCATGCATTTTCCACATATTTTTAAAACCGTTCAAAAAGGACATTCCGAATTTGCACGAAAATGGCGTACATTGAAGTAAATATCAAATTGACCCCCCCCCCCCCCCCGGTTGAAAATGGAATAATCGGATTCAAATGATTTGTAATTACATTGTGGAACATTTTATTACAGCTAAGGGATGAACAGAACTATCAGCATACTACATATAAACTGGTCCCACTTCTCATATATGTTTAATAAGCGGCGGCGAACCAGTTTTTTTACTCAGAATTCCTATAGACAAGTCGGTCTATAGCTGTTTTGATCATTATAGATCGACTCGATTTTCTATAGACATTGTCTATCGGTCCATGGTTAATTTCGCACACTGTGTACATGTATGTAAAAATAAAAATGGTGACTATCGTATGTTAATAACTTTAATATTAAACATGTACACAACTCATGTGCATTGCATCAAATCTTCAAGTTATATTCAGCTCGAAATAAAGGACACCACAGAGTCGTTCACTTCTGCTTCATACTTAGATATTTTATTGAAAGTAGACATTAACGGCAAACTGACAACTCAACTGTACGACAAACGGGATGATTTCAGCTTCTCCATCGTCAACTTCCCACATTTATGTAGCAATATTCCATTATCACCTGCATATGGTGTTTATATATCTCAACTAATTCGATGAGCAAGAGTTTGTTCTGGGTATAGTCATTTTTTAAATCGAGGTAAGCTACTGACAAACAAGTTGATGGTACAGGGATTTCAACAGTCTCGATTGAAGTCAGCATTTCGCAAATTCTATGGTCGTTATAACGATCTAGTTCGTCAATACAACCTCGCATTGGGTCAAATACTGTCTGACGTGTTTCATACCGATTGTTAAGCCGTTCTTGGCACACTGATTTCCGTTTACCTGATCATGATACAGGGCTCATGGCGGGTGTGATCAGTCGACAGGGGATCCTTACTTCTCCTAGGTACCTGATCCGTATTTGCCCAACTATATAGGAGTGTGTGGCTGATCACTGTTTATTATCTTCACCTTTCATACATAAGTTACAATAGTATTTATGTATTTACATATTGCTTAGTTAGTTTGAATAATAAATGGTATAAATTTTATGTCCTTGCTTATTCCATCCTATCAATAGATAATTGATGAAATATTTCTCTGTGACATTGTATAATTTTGACATGTTTACTGTAACTATACGTACATGCATGTAAAAAAAATCCTCTTTTTCTAAAGCATCAATTCGGGGTAACAAAAGTAAAAACCTGTAAGGGATGAGAATTTTCCGGAAAAAGTCACATTTTTATATCAAGTTTCATTAGTTATTACCTGATGTACACATATATGTATATATGAATTTTTGATATTTTCATTCTAATTTATTATCTACAATGCTAACAATAAACTTCAAAGTTGGCCTAAACAGCATTTTCCTCACTTAATCACCAATTTTTACATGAATTTTGGCTTTGAAGTTCTTAAAGGCAGGGCTGCTCCTAAAAAAGTTTCTTATTAGCTCATCTGAGCTAAAAGCTCCAGTGAACTTTTCTGATCATCCGTTGTCCGTCTGTCTGTAAACTGTACATCTAGAAATAGACAGTAACGTATACATAGACTTTTGGAAACAGGTAAAGCATTTGATACTGTTTGGAGAAGAGAACGAATGAGTTTCAAAATGTAGGTATTAAAGGCAAAATTTGGAAGGTTAATGATACTGAAATTTCTGTAATTGTCAATCAGGTTAAACCATGCTGGTTTCCCGTCCAACAAGACGTCTGACAAGGTGGTGTTTTATCAACCCTTTTGTATCTTGTATTCATCAACAATCTGTTATACGAACTTCAATTACTAAACACTAATTACCCTGTGATGTTCGACAACAATTACCATTCTCCAACTCTTGCAGATGACATTGCTTGCATCGCTCTCTCCTCTTCCGCTCTCTAATCGATGATGAACACTGATTAGAAATATGCTTGCAAAGTGTGCTTTAAATACAACGCTTCTAAATCAAGTATTGTATCGTTCCATGCAAAATGTTAAAGACAATCAGCAAACATAGACATATTCTCGGAGAACTCCAAATTACAATATGGACAAGATAACGATTATCTCGGAATTCTTATTAACAGTAATACCAAATCAAACTCTCGAATCTCTAACTCCTGTTCAAAGGGGGTGAAAATCGTTTTACATACTATTGGACATGGATATCTCCCGGTTAAACCCCATGACAATGGCTCATCTATACAGAACAGTTGTTGTGCCATCCATTATCTACGGTTGTGAACTTTGGGATTACACTAACTAGGAAGATTTAAGACATTTTAACATGCTTCAACACGAAATCACCAAAACAAATTTTCAACCTTCCAAGACTCACCAGATTAGATCAGATATTTGTGAACAATTCTACCCTACCAATCCATGCAGAAATTGACGCAAGGAAACTTCTTTTC
The DNA here is from genome assembly GCF_947568905.1 of Ostrea edulis. NCBI lineage: Eukaryota > Metazoa > Mollusca > Bivalvia > Ostreida > Ostreidae > Ostrea > Ostrea edulis. The sequence goes on from NC_079164.1 coordinate 5,643,974, forward strand.
TTTGGCAGAGTCTGTGGAATGGACACCAACTACCCTTCTAAAAGATTTTACATCACGCTTGTTCTTTTTTCTAAATCAGTGGGTTTCAGTCTGGCCGGATGTCTTGTTTCTCGTGCGAAAAGGGAATACTTTCTGCATGTTAATGAAACTTTGACAATTAGTGAGACGCATATTTCTACTGTTAAAGGATTGAATGACAACGAAATAGTCAACGTTCATAGAGAAACGGGTTGCAGTCGTGTAGTTATAAAAAGAAATCTGGTTAAATTTGAGCAGAAAACGGGGAAAAATCAGACATGCATTTTTGCAGATGTTTGAGTTGTTGAAGCAGACGTAGCTGAAATTGAAGTAGATAAACTTTCTTAACTGGAAACATTATGGCGTAGTTTTTCAACAATCTATTATATGACTTGATCCTTGAAAACTTTGAAGGAGTAAGAAATCCAGATGACCCGATACATTTTGAATTATGTCTACAGGAACAACAGCAGCAGTACAGACTCATGGGTAATCAAGGAAACTGAATTCAACATATAAACATTTGCGAGTTCCTAACACTGTATCAGAAAAAATAATATAGGAAAAACAAACAAGCCCTAAGTTGGAAAAGTTAAGAATCTGAGCCTGGAGAATTCAGATCAATTCTATAGAGATTGGGGAAAACAATGATGCATGATTGCAACAAGATATTATGCAGCGAAAACACCAGTCCAAAACTCTCCAACGGGAAACCTTTCCTACAATTCAATATCCCTATGAAGTACAGAAACTTAATTATCAAAATGGCACACGAGACATTGATAACTGGACACTTCGGGGTTATAAAGACAACGAATAGAGTTACATTGGAATTTTACTGGTCTGGAGCTCAAGCAGATATCAGATGATATTGCAAGTCTTGTGATATTTGTAAGCGAACCATTCCAAAAGGTTCAATTGCACCATCATCACATGGATAAATGCCGATAATTACAGAATCGCATTCAGCATTGTTGAACCTTTGGATACACGAACAACCAAAGGCAACATATACATTCTCACTGTAGTTCAGCTTCCAACTCCATATCTAGAACCAGTTCCATTACCTGGACTAGACAGAACGCGCGGAAGGAGTTTTGGTGGATGTATTTAGTCATGTGGGAGTTCACAGAGAAATCTTATCCGACAAAGGATCACAATTTACTTCAGATCTAATAAAAGAAGCCAGTCCATTACTATCCTTGAAGAGAATAACAACTACTCCATTATCATTCGTATCTTAGGTTATTGATCCATTCTGATGGTTGAACTTTTCTAGTAACAACGTATGATAAGACAGAAATCAAGATGTGCTGAATATCTGTACACCAAACGGACTATTGTAGCTGTCCTTTCTACATCCGTGACATGAAATTATCATAACAGTCTTACTGAGGTCCTTATTATATCAACTTTTCATGTAAAGTACTTAAAACGATTGATACAAACACATTAGCTATACAGTCAAGTGTAACACGTCAGCTACATTCAATTATAACACGTTAGCTACTGTCAATTGTTACACGTTAGCTACAGTCAATTGTAACACGTTAGCTACAGTCAAGTGTAACACGTTAGCTACCGTCAATTGTAACACGTTAGCTACAGTCAAGTGTAACACGTTAGCTACCGTCAATTGTAACACGTTAGCTACAGTCAAGTATAACACGTTAGTTACATTCAGTTGTAATACGTTAGCTACAGTCAATTGTAACACGCTAGCTACAGTCAATTGTAACAGGTTAACTGCAGTCAATTGTAACACGTTAGCTACAGTCAAGTGTAACACGTTAGCTACCGTTAATTGTAACACGTTAGCTACAGTCAATTGTAACACGTTAGCTACAGTCAAATTCAACACGTTAGATACAGTCAATTGTAACATGTTAACTGCAGTCAATGATAACATGTTAACAACATTCAATTGTTACACGTTAGCTACATTCAATTGTAACACGTTAAGTACAGTCAATTGTAACACATTAAGTACTGTAAATCGTAACACGGTAGCTACAGTCAATTATAACACGTTAGCTACAGTCAATTGTAACACGTTAGCTAAAGTGAATTGTAAAACCTTAGCTACAGTCAATTGCAACACGTTAGCTACAGTCATGTGTGAACGTTAGGTACAGTTAATTGCCTTGGAAAACACACCTGAATATTGGATATTACAGAGTTATATTAGATGATCCTGTGCTTTACCTGTTTTTATCTAATCTTTTACAATGAAGTCAAATAAATAAAGCGTAGCTAACATACAAAAATAGATAACTCAATTTCTAATCATCATGACCTTCCGTTGACAAATCGATATCTAATTTACAAATAATTCCTAAGATATTCTGTTGACATTAATACTATCTACTTTAATTATGTATTACTGACCAGAAGAATATAACTCTATAACAATTATTTCCTGTTCTTTACCAATCAGCTGATATACCTTTAATAGAGTCAAGGGAAAATTCGCTAACAGTAGTATGTGTACATGAAGGGTGCGATACGAGCATTCTTTGCATCTAAATCGAAAGTAAAATTTCGTAAACTCTTTGTCGTCGATAAAAAAAATTATCTATTCCTTTGATATGTGTCAGATAGCAAGCATGAATTACTGATATGACTCATTAACATGGATTAGATGTGATATGTTTCTCACTACCACATTTCGATAATCGTCAAATGCCACTGCAGAATTAGAAGCTGTAGGTGCTACAAGGGATTTACAACAATGAGTGGTAAGTAAATATTGATCAGTTGTATAATCAAATAGTAGTTATGCAGGCGCGGATCTAGAACATTTTGAAAGAGGTGTGTGCACCAAAGGTTTAAGGTGTTGATATTACCATATGTATTTTGTACCTTTTCATCGTCTGCATGGAGTTGTATAAGTTAGTTACCAATCAAAACACTCTTTAGAAAACAATATAAAATGACCAACGAATTAACAAAGTTTATTGCTAAGTGGTATCTTTAATTCTTGACAAGCAAAAAAGTAGTTAGTTCTATCTTTAAAATCGCCCCTAATTTCCCGTGTTTGCAATTAAAGTCTATGCTGTTTAATCCGTTATTTGGTTTAGAATAGAATCAACAGAAATATACATTGTTTTACTTTTTGTAATCAATTTGAGTGTTCTTTTCAAAACTAAAATGACTGAGTGCATTATTTAGCGTTAAAGGGTACCCTGTGTCGACGGTCACAAACCCTTGACACGCAAACGACCGTTTCCTAATTTTCGAAAACGATTAGGCTCACTAGGGATCGTGAGGGAAACTAGAACACTCCCAACCAAAGATATATCAATTAATTAATCCCAGTAAGATGCCTGAAATATTGCCAAAATGGCGTAAAACAGTACTCAATCTTAATGTGGCGGTATTTTGCCATCTATATAATGTACATAAACAATTTCTGTTTTCTATTCATTTACAACGAAGTGAATGTATTAAAACCCTTAAATTGCACTTGTACTATGCGTAAATGTGTGTGTAGAGAATTGGGCAAGCACGGACCCCAGGATATACGAGAGGTAGGAACAGGTACCTAGGAGGAGTATGCATCCTCTGTAGACCGCTCATACCCGGCGTGAGCACTATATTTTGAGTAGGCAAACGGAGTTATCCGCAGTCAAACTCAGTGTGTCAGGAACGGCATAACAATTGGTATGAAACACTTCAGACAGCATTTGACCCAATGATAGGCTGTATTGGCAAACTAGATCATTATAACGACCAAAGTATTTGCGACTTTAAACGAGACTGTTGGAACCCCTGTACCATCAACTTGTTTGTCAGTAGCTTGCTTCGATTTCAAAACTGACCATACACGAAACAAGCTCTTGCGTATCGAATCAGTTGAGAGATATAAACACCATATGCAGGTGATAATGCAATCTTGCTACATAAATATGGGAAATTGACGATGGATAAGCTGAAATCATCCCGTTTGCCATACAGTTGGGTTGTTAGTTTGCCGTTGATATCTATTTTGAATTAAATAATATAATTCAGATTTAGTTATCGGATGAGTATTTTTCAAGTTGATCATGACCAAGACGCCGATTGAAATTTTATGTATTTGTGTGCTGACGTCATGTGCACAAAAATCGAAATGAAGAGACGACCAAAATTAAAGTAATGTTTCATTTGTAAGTGTTAGAATTTTTACACGGGTACCGCATCGTATTGGTCATCATTAACTTGCAGAAAAAGTCGTCTGATAGACGAGTCCTCGCGTCTTGGATGGTAGGTCCACAAAATAAAGTTTTAAAAGGTAGGCAATACAGCGACACTAGCTGGTGTTGCTGAATTATCTCTCTTCAATATTGATCCGCTCTGACTCTTTCGCACATGTCACGATATAAAAGCGGGGCTCGGAGTCGGAGGAGTATCGGGTCTGTTGATAACTTGATACATGTTCCTAAACAGGGAAAGTCAAGTCAGACGTCTGGAAATTATTTGGGTTTCTTATAACTAACGCCAATGTGAATATCGTGGCTTGAAAAAAAAACCCACCCATTTCATTCCTCGTTGATAGGCTAATAGATGTGTGTATGTTGGACATATTCATAAAACTAAAAACAAAATAACCGGAAAATGATTCACATTTATTAACTACATGTAAATAAAGATTATATCGATCATTGATTGATACATTTTTTCCGATTTTGTTCGATGATGGATTATGAAAATTTTCCGATTATTCAGCACTAGCAGTTTGAACACAAATTACATTAAGTTCCTTTACATCTATTTTCTTTTTTTTTTTCTATGTGCCTAGCGGAATAAACATCCCCTGTTGGCCGGTCACACCCATGATGTGTCCTATTTCTTGATATGAAAACGGAGTAATCGGTAGTCAATAAATCAGTATGTAAAGAACAGCCTAACAATTGGTATGATATTCGCTTAGACCCACTAACAACTTAAGGCAACAGATACCGTCTCACAATAATGAATTTGCAACTCCATATCCAAATCCATAACGAGTTCCATTACTTGGACTAGACAGAACGCGTGGAAGGCGTTTAGGTACATGTGTTTAGTCATGTGAAAGTTCCTAGAAAAATATCATCCGACCAAGGATCACAATTTACTTCAGATCTAATAAAAGAAGCCAGTCCATTACTATCCTTGAAGAGAACAACAACTACTCCATTATAGTCCGTATCTTAGGTTACTGATCCATTCTATCAGTCCGTATCTTAGGTTACTGATCCATTCTGATGGTCGAACTTTTCGAGTAATAATGTATTATGAGTTAGAAATCAAGATGTGCTGAATATCTGTACACCAAACGGACTATTGTATCTGTCCTTTTTACATTGTTCTATATCCAAAATGTCAATAAATTGCAAATAACGAGTAAAATAGATTTAGTCCGTGAAAACATTCCTATGCGACGTTGTCTGAGTCAGCGATTGTGCATAAAAAGTCTTACAACACGTCCCCATACTTTGATACCATCAACGTATTTAGGGTAAAGATTATCATACTTTGATGAGGCTAAGACCGTGTAAAAATGGAAGAAAGTATAAATTACTGTTAGAAATTCCCTCGAAGTATACTTCTTATTCGCCATTTTACCATGGTACTACATGTAATTAGTCGCGTATTTCGAGGGAATGCTGACTTTAAACGAGACTGTCAACAAGAAAGCAAACAGGACTTTATCGTGCTGATACCCCAGATCTATGTTACTCGGGAAGTATTTCTTACAAATCAGCGTTTGAACTCGTAAATCTATAAATAAATATTTGATTGATAATGAATAAAAAAGAACAGTTTGAAGACGAAGTTATTATTTGTAAATAGATTTTTTTATTGAATTTTAAATGTAATTCTTAATGTTTTAGATAATTTTATACACCTTTTATATTGCTCCTGGGTACCTGTTCTCATCCCCGACGTGTCCAGAGGCCCATGTTTGCTCTACTCGTATGGTGTGATTAATCACGGTTCATTATCTTAATGTATTCAGATTGTTGATACTAAAGCAATGCTACTGAAACAATAAGAAACAATTTCCCATTTTCCATCAGCACTTTATAAAAAAACACAAATAGATCAGCCGCTCCTTGACTCTGAATAGTTCAGCTGTACATTTGCAATGTTTCATTTATACCAAATCTTTCATTTTTTTGAGAAGAAATACACCATACGGTTCGTGACAGAAAATTGTTACAACACTCTTACTGATGTCCACGTTATGCTACCTACATTCCGTGTAGCGCACTTAAAACGATTGATAACAAGCACGTTAGCTACAGTCAATTGTAACACGTTAGCTACCGTCAAGTGTAACACGTTAGCTACCGTCAATTGTAACATGTTAGCTACAGTCAATTGTAACATGTTAGCTACAGTCAATTGTAATACGTTAGCTACAGTCAATTGTAACACTTGAGCTACATTCATTTGTGAAAGTTAACTACACAGTCAATTTCGTTAGAAAACACACATGGATATAGGATTTTTACAGCGTAATGTTAGATGATCCAGCGTTTTCCCATTTTTATCCAATCCTTTACAATGAAAAGAATAAATAAAGCCTATCTAACATCCAAAAACAGATAACTCTGTTTCCAATTATCATGGCCTTCCGTTGACAAATCGATATCTAATTTACAAATAATTCCTAAGATATTCTGTTGACATTAATACTATCTACTTTAATTATGTATTACTGACCAGAAGAATATAACTCTATAACATTTATTTCCTCTTGTTTACCAATCAGCTGATATACCTTTAATAGAGTCAAGGGAAATTTCGCTAACAGTAGTATGTGTACATGAAGGGTGCGATACGAGAATTCTCTGCATCTAAATCGAAAGTACAATTTCGTAAAATCTTTGTCATCGGTAAAGTTTTTATCTATTCCTTGTATCTGTGCCAGATAGCAAGCATAAATTATCGATATGACTCGTTAAAAGGGATAAGATGATGTAAATATATTATGCGATATATCTCTTGCTACCACATTTCGATCATCATCAGATGACACCGCAGAACTAGAAGCTGTAGGTGCTACAAAGAATTTAAAACAATGAGTGGTAAGTAAATATTGATGAGCTATGTAATTAGACTGTAGTTATGGAGGTGCGGATCTAGAAAATTTTCGAAGGGGGGTCTGACCCACGGGATTAAGATTTTGATATCTTTATATGTATTTTGTACTTTTTTATTGTCTGCATGAGGTTTTATAAGTTAGTCACCGATCAAAACACTCTTTAGAAAACAATATAAAATGACCAACGAATTTACAAAGTTTATTGCTATGTGGTATCTTTGATTCTTGACAAGCCAAAAAAGTGTTTAGTTTGATCTTTAGAATTGCCTCTAATTTCACGTGCCTGCAATTAAATTCCATGCTGTTTAATCTGCTCTTTGGTTTAAAATAGAATCAACAGAAACATACATTGTTTTACTTTTTGTAATCAACTGGAATGTTCTTTTCAAAACTAAAATGATTGAGTGCATTATCTAGCGTTAAAAGGGTACCATGTGTCGACGGTCATAACCCCTTGACACGCAAACGACCGTTTCCCTGATTTTCGAAATAGAATAGGCTCACTAAGGGCCGTCCGGGAAACGAAAACACTCACACACAGATATGTTTCAATTACCTAAACGCCGTAAAATGTGTGAAATATTGCCAAATGGCGTAAAGCCGTAATCAATAATTATTTCGCGGTATTTTACCATTTATATAATGTACATAAACAATTTCTGTTTCTAATTCCTTAACAATTGAATGGTTGTATCAAAACCCTTAGATTGAAAATGTGCGATGTGTAAAACTAATGGTAACATTTACGCATCCAATGACAAAGAATGGTGCTGAACTTCAGAAACGTTCTTAGCGGTAAGTAGTGATGAAACGATTGCCGACAATCAATTGTTTATGACTCGTTGATTCCGATTATTGATTCCATTTTAAATAATCGATTATTGTCCATAATAAACGAATCAACAACGCATGCTTTGTAAGAAATATTTATGAAAAGGAAGAAGGCTTTCGATATCATCTTCATTATCATCAATCTTGAAATCAATCAACAGTCATGAAGTTGATAACTAATCCGAGATTATGTAGCGTGCAGCCGTGGTTTCTCAATTTAGACTGAACTACTTGCTTGATTAGCGATGGGAAAGGCTATAAGCCCGTGAACTGATCCGACCGGAAACTCTGTGCACTCAAACACACACAAATTGCATACGTCATACCTTCTACTTTCGTTTTCCTATATATGATGCTGTACTCTGTTCACGGGCCTGATTCTAACACCAATTAAAATGTGATCCAGTTTCCGGGCCTGACTTTAATACTAATTAGGATAAGATTCAGTTCACGGGCCTCTAATTAGGATATGATCCAGTTCACGGGCCTGACTCTAACACTAATTAGGATGTGATTGAGTTCACGGGATTGCTTCTAACACTAATTAGGATGTGATTCAGTTCACAGGCCTGACTCTAACACCAATTAAGATGTGATTCAGTTCACGGGCCTCTAATTAGGATGTGATCCAGTTCACGGGCCTGACTCTAACACTAATTAGGATGTGATTGAGTTCACGGGCCTGATTCTAACACTAATTAGCATGTGATTGAGTACACGGGCCTGATTCTAACACTAATTAGGATGTGATCCAGTTCACGGACCCGATTCTAACACTAATTAGGATGTGATTGAGTACACGGGCCTGATTCTAACACTAATTAGGATATGATCCAGTTCACAGACCTGATTTTAACACTAATTAAGATGTGATTCAGTTCACTGGCCTCTAATTAGGATATGACCCAGTTCACGGACCCAATTCTAACACTAATTAGGATGTGATTGAGTACACAGGCCTGATTCTAACACTAATTAGGATATGATCCAGTTCACGGACCTGATTCTAACACTAATTAAGATGTGATTCAGTTCACTGGCCTCTAATTAGGATGTGATCCAGTTCACGGGCCTAATTCTAACACTAATTAGGATGTGATTGAGTTCACAGGTCTGATTCTAACACTAATTAGGATGTGATTCAGTGCACTGACCTCTAATTAGGATATGATCCAGTTCACGGGTCTGACTCTAACACTAATTAGGATGTGATTGAGTTCACGGGCCTCATTCTAACACTAATTAGAATATGATCCAGTTCACGGGCCTGACTCTAACACTGATTAAGATGTGATTCAGTTCACGGGCCTCTAATTAGGATATGATCCAGTTCACGGGCCTGACTCTAACACTAATTAGGATGTGATTGAGTTCACGGGCCAGATTCTAACACTAATTAGCATGTGATTCAGTTCACGGGCCTGATTCTAACACTAATTAGGATATGATCCAGTTCACGGACCTGATTCTAACACTGATTAAGATGTGATTCAGTTCACGGGCCTCTAATTAGGATATGATCCAGTTCACGGGCCTGACTCTAACACTAATTAGGATGTGATTGAGTTCACGGGCCTGATTCTAACACTAATTAGGATATGATCCAGTTCACGGGCCTAATTCTAACACTGATTAAGATGTGATTCAGTTCACGGGCCTCTAATTAGGATATGATCCAGTTCACGGGCCTGACTTTAACACTAATTAGGATGTGATTGAGTTCACGGGCCTGATTCTAACACTAATTAGGATATGATCCAGTTCACGCGCCTCTAATTACGATATGATCCAGTTCACGGGCCTGACTTTAACACTAATTAGGATGTGATTGAGTTCACGGGCCTGATTCTAACACTAATTAGGATGTGATCCAGTTCACGGGCCTGATTCTAACACTAATTAGGATATGATCCAGTTCACGGGCCTGATTCTAACACTAATTAGGATAAGATCCATTTCACGGGCTTAATTTTAACATTAATTAAGATGTGATTCAGTTCACGGGCCTCTAATTAGGATATGATTGAGTTCACGGACCTGACTCTAACACTAATTAGGATGTGATTGAGTTCACGGGCCTGATTCTAACACTAATTAGGATGTGATCCAGTTCACAGGCCTGACTCTAACACTAATTAAGATGTGATTGAGTTCACGGGCCTGATTCTAACACTAATTAGGATATGATCCAGTTCACGGGCCTAATTCTAACACTGATTAAGATGTGATTCAGTTCACGGGCCTCTAATTAGGATATGATCCAGTTCACGGGCCTGACTTTAACACTAATTAGGATGTGATTGAGTTCACGGGCCTGATTCTAACACTAATTAGCATGTGATTGAGTACACGGGCCTGATTCTAACACTAATTAGGATGTGATCCAGTTCGCGGGCCTGACTTTAACACTAATTAGGATGTGATCCAGTTCACGGGCCTGATTCTAACACTAATTAGGATGTGATCCAGTTCACGGGCCTGATTCTAACACTAATTAGGATATGATCCAGTTCACGGGCCTGATTCTAACACTAATTAGGATATGATCCAACTCACGGACCTGATTCTAACACTAAATAAAATGTGATTGAGTTCCCGGGTCTAACTCTAACGCTAATTAAGATATGATCCAGTTAACGGGCCTGATTCTAACACTAATTAGGATATGATTCAGTTCAAGGGCCTGATTCTAACACTAATAAAAAATGTGATTGAGTTCACGGGCCTGATTCTAACACTAATTAGGATATGATCCAGTTCACGGGCCTAATTCTAACACTGATTAAGATGTGATTCAGTTCACGGGCCTCTAATTAGGATATGATCCAGTTCACGGGCCTGACTTTAACACTAATTAGGATGTGATTGAGTTCACGGGCCTGATTCTAACACTAATTAGGATGTGATCCAGTTCACGGGCCTGATTCTAACACTAATTAGGATATGATCCAACTCACGGACCTGATTCTAACACTAAATAAAATGTGATTGAGTTCCCGGGCCTAACTCTAACGCTAATTAAGATATGATCCAGTTAACGGGCCTGATTCTAACACTAATTAGGATATTATTCAGTTCATGGGCTTGATTCTAACACTAATAAAAAATGTGATTGAGTTCACGGGCCTGATTCTAACATTAATTAGGATGTGATCCAGTTCACAGGCCTGACTCTAACACTAATTAAGATGTGATTGAGTTCACGGGCCTGATTCTAACACTAATTAGGATATGATCCAGTTCACGGGCCTAATTCTAACACTGATTAAGATGTGATTCAGTTCACGGGCCTCTAATTAGGATATGATCCAGTTCACGGGCCTGACTTTAACACTAATTAGGATGTGATTGAGTTCACGGGCCTGATTCTAACACTAATTAGCATGTGATTGAGTACACGGGCCTGATTCTAACACTAATTAGGATGTGATCCAGTTCACGGGCCTGACTTTAACACTAATTAGGATGTGATTGAGTTCACGGGCCTGATTCTAACACTAATTAGGATGTGATCCAGTTCACGGGCCTGATTCTAACACTAATTAGGATATGATCCAGTTAACGGGCCTGATTCTAACACTAATTAGGATATGATTCAGTTCAAGGGCCTGATTCTAACACTAATAAAAAATGTGATTGAGTTCACGGGCCTGATTCTAACACTAATTAGGATATGATCCAGTTCACGGGCCTAATTCTAACACTGATTAAGATGTGATTCAGTTCACGGGCCTCTAATTAGGATATGATCCAGTTCACGGGCCTGACTTTAACACTAATTAGGATGTGATTGAGTTCATGGGCCTGATTCTAACACTAATTAGGATGTGATCCAGTTCACGGGCCTGATTCTAACACTAATTAGGATATGATCCAACTCACGGACCTGATTCTAACACTAAATAAAATGTGATTGAGTTCCCGGGCCTAACTCTAACGCTAATTAAGATATGATCCAGTTAACGGGCCTGATTCTAACACTAATTAGGATATGATTCAGTTCATGGGCTTGATTCTAACACTAATAAAAAATGTGATTGAGTTCACGGGCCTGACTCTAATACTAATTAGGATATGATCCAGTTCACATGCATCTAATCCAATCCTTGTAAACCCTAACCCAGTCCTTGTACAGCATAGCTTAGTCCCTGTAGAGCATAACCTAGTCCCTGTTGAGCATAACCTAGTCCCTGTAGAGCATAACCTAGTCCCTGTAAAGTATAACCTAGTCCCTGTAGAGTATAACCCAGTCCCTGTAGAGCCTAACCTATTCCCTGTAGAGTATAACCTATTCCCTGTAGAGTATAACCTAGTCCCTGTAGAGCATAACCTAGTCCCTGTAGAGTATAACCCAGTCCCTGTAGAGCATAACCTAGTCCCTGTAGAGTATAACCTAGTCCCTGTAGAGCATAACCTAGTCCCTGTAGAGTATAACCTAGTCCCTGTAGAGCATAACCTAGTCCCTGTAGAGCATAACCTAGTCCCTGTAGAGTATAACCCAGTCCCTGTAGAGCCTAACCTAGTTCCTGTAGAGCCTTACACTGTCTTAGCCTATAAAATGCAACTTTGTCTCTGAACAACAGTATCGTATTTCACTGATAATAAATTTTCCATACATGTTTATTATTAGTTTAATCATCAGGCACAATTGAATAGTCTCGTGGGGATTCGGGTTAGAATAGATCCTCAGTACCCCCTTGCTTGTCGTAAGAGGCGATTAAATGGGGCGGTCCTTCGGATGAGACCGGAAAAACAGAGGTCCTGTGTCACAGCACGTGTGGGACAATAAAGATTCCTCCCTGCTCAATGGCTATAAGCGCCGAGCATAGGCCTAAATTTTACAGCCCTTCACCGCCAGTGGTGACGTCTCAATGTGAGTGAAATATTCTCGAGAGGGACGTTTAACAATATTCAATCAATCAATACACAATTGAATAAATACCCAGTCTCTCTGTGTTATAGACTTTTCCAGTCATCTTGAGCTAAATCAACATTTTTGTGCCAGACCCATTTTTGTGTGCATCATAACTCAGTATCTCTATAAATAGTTGAATCTGCAACTACTACATGTAAGAGCTTGACGTATTTGACAGACATTTTTTTCCACAATTTCCTCTGGTACTTAGTCTTGATTTTAATTAAGAAGAAAAAGTTGAACAGATAACAGTTTTATTATTAACACCTTAGACATACAATGATTAAATTATCACATTGTTGTAACCTTTGACATTGAAATATTTTCCAGATACATGTACTTATGAAAGAGCTGGCTCGCATTCTACCTCATGCTCCAAGATTGCGTAGCAATAGTAACACATGATGGCCATATTAGACAGATTGATAATGATGGGTAATCAGATCAAACATCCTTAATATAAATCAAATTTACATAATCTGTTAAGAATTGATTATATATTACTGGGTAATTAAGGGGTCTTTCATGAAAAGAAATGAAACATCTTTAAGTTTTCATAAAACATATGAAACAACAATTTTATCTTTCTTTCAATGATTAATTGGTAAACGCATTAAACGTTTCAATGTTCCATGGGAAATACAACATAACTATTTATTCTATATGTTGAACAAGAGGCCCATGGGCCACATCGCTCACCTGAGCCACCTTGGCTCATATTGAAAGAGTTTTCCTGAATAATTGTATGTAAAACTTTGATTCTCTATTGTGGCCCCATACAACCCCAGGAGGCCATGATTTCAATAAACTTGAATCTGTACTATGTCAGGAAGCTTTCATGTACATTTCAGCTCTTCTGGCCCAATGGTTCTTGATAAAAAAAATTAAATGACCCACCCTATTTTTGTGGTCATCTCCCCTTTGAAGAGGGCATGGCCCTTCATTTGAACAAACTCGAAAGCCCTTTACCCAAGGATACTTTTGGTTAAGTTTGGTTATTATTGGCCCAGTGCTTCTGGAGAAAATATAAAATGTTTAATCATGCACGGACAGACAATGAACAACAGGCGATCAGAAAAGCTCACTTGAGCTTTCAGCTCAGGTGAGCTAAAAAGTATTTACGTATGGAATAATTTTCTTCATATGTGTCGTTTTTCATCCAATGCTATTTCTCCCCACTTTTAAATTAACGTTCAGATTTAAAATGCATCAGAGTTTCCTGTAAATATGCATATCAATATGTGATATATGCCCTTATCAACTACAGAGTTTCATAATACTGCCTTGCATGTTAGTTAAAACAGTATACCCTTTACAAGTCGTTGCCTGCAGTATATAATAACCTCTCTATGATAAGAATGAGTTGAATTAAACAATGCTATAATTCTAATATACAAATGATCCATGTGTACATGTAAACTCTCCAAAGAAAACAATTTAAACAATGTTAATGTTGCTGAAGAAAATTTACCACAAAGCAAAAGAAATGCAAAAGTTTGGCATCGGATCAAGTGCCTTTGACCTTGTTGACAATATACAATTACAAACAAAAGAAATAATAATAATTTATTCGTTTTGTGAGTGCACACTCAGTGGAGGTCAGTGGAGGTGCATCTTCTGTTGGCCTCCTCATATGCCATTCCTGTTTTGGAACAAATGAGAACAACGGCCTCTTTTAACATCACAAGGGGCAGGTAGTGAGCTGCCATTCTGGAGAGCAAACAAAATTCTATGAAAATTTAAACTTTAAATATTGTGCAATCATAATAAACTATACTGTCTTTAAAAAATTTAAAGGTTGAAAAAGCATAACATACATAAATATACTATATTAAATTAGTTTTTATTGTTTCAAGGATGATATGTTTAAGTTCTAGATATGAATTACTGGTAAGTAGCCTTACAGTGGATAATTTAGAAAAATTTTTACTGAGGTCTTCATTTTGCAAGCCTTGCAGTGTTCTGTATTTGGTAAAATCTGAAATAGATATTGAAAAAATATTATATTCAAAACATGATAAAATCATGAACTCTTTGGGAATAATTTATGATTCAATTGCAACTACATGTAGGATCGTCTATGAAATAGACATGAATGCCCTTTCTTGCAGAGTGGTGAGAAATCAACACACAGAACAATAGATGGAAGGAAGGACATAATTTAGATAATTATAACAAACATTATACAACCTAGCCATATACATGCTTGGATATGAAAAGTATCAATATTAAATGGGAGTATCTCTACCCATGACGAGCCTTGCTGCACATCATTCTGTCCCTGAGTATATTTAGAACGTGTTCCAGTTCCTAAAAATAAAAGAGTCGGATTAGAAAGCTTTAATATGTTATGTGATGCACTACTTGTGTAAAAATTGAGCAAACATGTTCATTCAACTTCATAAAGATGTGTATTTTGGATCCATACCCAAAATGTATATTGACTAATTCCTATCATATCAAAGTAATCAAAATGTGAGCTGCTGATTCTTTAGAAAATTACTTTCTTACCAATATATCAATATACTTTCCCCAAAGCAGTAAAGTTTAATATATTTATTGAACGGATTTTTAGCTCACCTGAGCTGAAAGCTCAAGTGAGCTTTTCTGATCACCCGTATTCCGGCGTCCGTCCGTCCGTCTGTCCATCCGTCTGTCTGTCCGTCCGTCTGTAAACTTTTCACATTTTCAACTTCTTCTCAACAACCACTGGGCCAATTTCAACCAAAGTTGGCACAAAGCATCCTTAGGTAAAGGGAATTCTAAATTGTTAAAATAAAGGGCCATGCCACCTTCCAAGGGGAGATAATCAAGAAAAGGTAAAAATAGGGTAGGGTCATTAAAAGATCTTCTTCTCAAGAACCACTGGGCCAGAAAAGATGAAATTTATAGATAAGCTTTATTAGGTAGTGCAGATTCTAAATTGTTAAAATCATGGCCCCCGGGGGTCGGATGGGGCCACAATAGGGGATCAAAGTTTTACATACAAATATATAGGGAAAATCTTTAAAAATATTCTTCTCAAGAACCATTGGACCAAAGAAGTTCACATTTACATGAAAGCTTTCTGACATAGTGTAGATTCAAGTTTGCAAAAACCATGGCCTCCAGGGGTAGGTTTGGGGCCATAATAGGGACTACGGTTTTACATGCAAATAGATATGGAAAATCTTCTGATGTGGACCAAGGTGACACAGGTGAGCGATGTGGCCCATGGGCCTCTTGTTTTATAAACTGGTGGTGTCTTTCATGGTCTTCTTCCTCACTGGAAAAATACTGTTGTCTTGTTAATACATGGTTTTGAAGTGGACATTGTTTTCAGAAGTAAGGATGTAGATGTAAATCATGTTTTCCCCACAACCCCTGGCCAATGGATTTGAATAATTAGGAGCTAGGATGAACTAAAAATTGTCTACCACAGCCACATACAAACAAGAGGCCCAAGGACCACATCGCTCACCTGAGTCACTTTGGCTCATACATATGTATTTAAAGATTTTTCCTATATATTTGTATGCAAAACTTTGATCCCCCATGTGACCCCATCCTACCCCTGGGAGCCATAATTTTCACAAACTGAAATCTGAAATATGTCAGGAAGCTTTCATGTCAATATCAGCTTTTCTGGCTCAGTGGTTCTTGAGAAAAAGATTTTTAAACATTTTCCTTATATATTTGTATGTAAAAACTTTGATCCCCTATTGTGGCCCCATCCAACCCCCAGGGGCCATGATTTTAATAAACGTGAATTTGTACTATGCCAGTAAGCTGTCATGTAAATTTCAGCTTTTCTGGCCGAGTGACTCTTGATTAGAAGATTTTTTAATGACCCCACCCTATTTTTGCAATTTTTGTGATTATCTCCCCTTTGAAAGGGACATGACCCTTCTTTTGAACAAACTTGAAAGCCCTTCACTCAAGGATGCTTTGTGGGAAGTTTGGTTGAAATTGGTCCAGCGGTTCTTGAGAAGAAGTCGAAAATGTAAAACGTTTATGACGCCCGACGACGACAGACAACGGGCAAATTTTGATCAGAAAAGCTCACTTGAGCCTTTGGCTCAGGTGAGCTAAAAATATAAATGCTCACCATTTACGAATATCACAGTTTATCATTCCTTTCGGTGCATGGAGTAAACTGCCAATCTGTAAGATATTTAATTATCAAATACTTTTATGCTATTCTCTAAACTGAGCACACTAAAAACTGTAATTCATATAATACAACACAAGAGATGTTTCTAAAACACATATGCCCCCCAAGTTGCAAAATTGAAAGGGTTGTACCCGTGCCTCATTTAATTGATAGTAGTTACACCAATTCAAAATATTGAGCAGACAATACCTTCCTATGTCAAGAGTGGACTGACCATGTGACCTAAGAATCAATAGGGGTCATCTACTCCTTATATATGCTGTACAAGTGTACCAAGTTTGTTGTCAATCAACCAATTAATTCGTAAAATATAGGAAACATCCCCCTTAATGTATTGAATAGTATGGAGGAGAAAGCATGGGCAGGAAGATAGACATGAACTCTGATAAGCCATATAGGAGGAGAAGCGTTCACAAACTATTTTATACCCTACACCCCTCAGATCCACTTTAACTTTAAGGATAGCAATTGGATCCTCCTGTCCCTACAACTTGCACATCTACAAATGGCATTGAAGCATTGTACAAATTCTCAAGTCTATCAGATAAGCCATAAAGGAGAAGTGTTCACAAGGTATTTTAACATCTTCCACCCCTTTTAGATCCACTATATCTTTTAGGAAAAACTTTGGATCCTCCCATTCCGACAATATGCACATCTACAAATGACAATTAAGCATTGTACAAAGTTTCAAGTCTATCCAATAAGCCATATGGGAGGAGAAGAGTTCATAAGCTATTTTACATCTTCCACCCCTCTTAGATCCACTATAACTCTTAGGAAAACAATTGGATCCTCCCGTCCCAACAATATTCACATCTGCAAATGACAATGAAGCATTGTACAAAGTTTCAAGTCTATCTGATAAGCCATATAGGTGGAGAAGCGTTCACAAGATTTTGTGACAGAAGGAAGGACGGACAGAAAGTACAAATACAATATGTCTCCCCCTGGAAGAGGGAAGATATAATTATATGAGTGCATGTTTATATACACACAGCACTAAACATAACTTAAAGTAATTCCACCCTCCTATGATGTCATCAGATTTTGCAAAATCAATGATTTATTTAGATTTATGCATGATAGGAACATAAATTTTGTTAGTCTTTTCCGATAGTTATTGTAAAAAAACAACCTGTTAAAACAAGAGGTACTGTGAGCAATGCTCACTAAGAATACCCCTCGCTTACCCCAATCTCCTAAAGGGTGTTGGAAATAGGTAAAACTTCAATATTATGATCCAAAAGGTATCTAGGAACACAGCATCTCCATGCGATGAAAAAAGCCATTAAAGAATTTAAATGGAAACCATATTGCTACTTTGATGTCCAGTGCGCGTGACCTTTGACCTTTTGACCCCAAAATCGATAGGGAACATCTTCATCCCATGGGTAGTCCATATATATGATATGGTGACGGTAGGTGGAAAGGATAATGCTTTAGAGCCCGGAAACCATTGCGTCTACAGACGGACGGACAGACAGACGGACAACCCGATTCCAGTATACCCCCCCCCCCCCACAACTTGTTGCGGGGGGTATAATAAACTATTTCAAAAGTCTAAGTTATAGATGAATAATCAATGATACGATTTAAATCAAAATAGATGTGTGTAACATTTCACTATAAAGAGTTGTATGAAAATGTGATTTGTGGAAATAAATAATAATGCTATAATTCTAATTAGAGGCCTGTGATCTTAATCACATCCTAATTAGTGTTAGAGTCAGCCCCCTGAACTGGAGCATATCCTAATTAGTGTTAGAATCAGGCCCGTGAACTGAATCATATCCTAATTAGTGTTAGAATCAGGCCAGTGAACTCAATCACATGCTAATTAGTGTTAGAATCAGGCCCGTGAACTCAATCACATGCTAACTAGTGTTAGAATCAGGCCCGTGAACTCAATCACATTTCAATTAGTGTTAGAATCAGGCCCGTGAACTGGATCATATCCTAATTAGTGTTAGAATCAGGCCCGTGAACTGGATCATATCCTAATTTGTGTTAGAATCAGGCCCGTGAACTGGATCACATTTTGATTAGTGTTAGAATCAGGCCCGTGAACTGGATCACATTTTAATTAGTGTTTGAATCAAGCCCGTGAACTGGGTCATATCCTGATTAGTTTTAGAATCAGGCCCGTGAACTCAATCACATTTTACTTAGTGTTAGAATTAGGCCCGTGAACTCAATCACATTTAATTAGTGTTAGAATGAGGCCCGTGAAGTCAACCACATGCTAGTTAGTGTTAGAATCAGGCCCGTGAACTGGATCATATCCTGATTAGTGTTAGAATCAGGCCCGTGAACTGGATCACATTTTGATTAGTGTTAGAATCAGGACCGTGAACTGGATCATATCCTAATTAGTGTTAGAAGCAGGCCCGTGAACTCAATCACATGCTAATTAGTGTTAGAATCGGGACCGTGAACTGGATCACATTTTAATTAATGTTAGAATCAGGACCGTGAACTGGATCATATCCTAATTAGTGTTAGAAGCAGGCCCGTGAACTCAATCACATGCTAATTAGTGTTAGAATCAGGCCCGTGAACTCAATCACATGCTAGTTAGTGTTAGAATCAGGCCCGTGAACTGGATCACATTTTAATTAGTGTTAGAATCAAGCCCGTGAACTGGATCACATTTTGATTAGTTTTAGAATCAGGCCCGTGAACTCAATCACATTTTACTTAGTGTTAGAATTAGGCCCGTGAACTCAATCACATTTAATTAGTGTTAGAATCAGGCCCGTGAACTCAATCACATTTTGATTAGTGTTAGAATCAGGACCGTGAACTGGATCATATCCTAATTAGTGTTAGAAGCAGGCCCGTGAACTCAATCACATGCTAATTAGTGTTAGAATCGGGACCGTGAACTGGATCACATTTTAATTAATGTTAGAATCAGGACCGTGAACTGGATCATATCCTAATTAGTGTTAGAAGCAGGCCCGTGAACTCAATCACATGCTAATTAGTGTTAGAATCGGGACCGTGAACTGGATCACATTTTAATTAATGTTAGAATCAGGCCCGTGAACTGGATCATATCCTAATTAGTGTTAGAAGCAGGCCCGTGAACTCAATCACATGCTAATTAGTGTTAGAATCAGGCCCGTGAACTCAATCACATGCTAGTTAGTGTTAGAATCAGGCCCGTGAACTGGATCACATTTTAATTAGTGTTAGAATCAAGCCCGTGAACTGGATCACATTTTGATTAGTTTTAGAATCAGGCCCGTGAACTCAATCACATTTTACTTAGTGTTAGAATTAGGCCCGTGAACTCAATCACATTTAATTAGTGTTAGAATCAGGCCCGTGAACTCAATCACATTTTGATTAGTGTTAGAATCAGGACCGTGAACTGGATCATATCCTAATTAGTGTTAGAAGCAGGCCCGTGAACTCAATCACATGCTAATTAGTGTTAGAATCGGGACCGTGAACTCAATCACATGCTAATTAGTGTTAGAATCGGGACCGTGAACTGGATCATATTTTAATTAATGTTAGAATCAGGCCCGTGAACTGGATCATATCCTAATTAGTGTTAGAAGCAGGCCCGTGAACTCAATCACATGCTAGTTAGTATTAGAATCAGGCCCGTGAACTCAATCACATGCTAATTAGTGTTAGAATCAGGCCCGTGAACTCAATCACATGCTAATTAGTATTAGACTCAGGCCCGTGAACTGGATCACATTTTAATTAGTGTTAGAATCAGGCCCGTAAACTGCATCATATCCTGATTAGTGTTAGAATCAGGCCCGTGAACTCAATCACATCCTAATTAATGTTAGAATCAGGCCCGTGAACTGGATCATATCCTAATTAGTGTTAGCGTCAGGCCCGTGAACTCAATCACATCCTATTTAGTGTTAGAGACAGACCCGTGAAGTGGACCATATCCTAATTAGAAGCCCATGAACTCAATCACATCCTAATTAGAACCCAGTGAACTCAATCAAATCCTTATTAGTGTTGATTCTGTACCTCCACTTACAAAAGATTTTTAATGTGCATCTCGGGTACGAGTTAATACTAGACCTTTAGTAAAAACGAAAGTAAATTGTATGACGTATGCAATTTGTGTGTGTTTGAGTTCACGGAACTTCCGATTGTATCAGTTCACGGGCTTATAGACCCTGCCATTAGCGATGAGAGTCCCCTAGGCTTTATTCCGAGATACTGAACAGTGGTTGGCAGTAAAATTATTTGAGACAATGATCAGTTCAAATGATTAGCTATTTTACAAAGAACAATGAAATCACGCACAATTATAGAAAAGTTTGATCAACTCAAAATTACTCACTTCAATTACTCAATATTGCTCAATGTTTGTCTTTGCTCAATTTGACTCTGTATTAATGAGATAAATGTAGCGGAAGTAATGGTAAAGGTGAGTAATGTATCATTCCTATGTAAAGTATTTAATACTGACTTTGTTTAGGAAAGACTTATTCAGCCACGTCTATACCTTACCGTTGTTAAGCTTTCTCTTTTAATCGGTGTTCTTCTTGGTCCAGAGATGTGTGTGTAAACTGATGCTGATTGTGAAGATTTAAGGTGCAGACTGCCCAGTAGGGGCCCTGCTACACTAGGTTTGTTGCGGCGAGGCGACGATGGTGGTCGACCTTCGGATCCCCTGGAAACAGGGACGGGTCTTCTTGAAGATCCAGGGATGGTTAGGTCCTCCAGAAGGTAGTGGATGGGTCCATATCCTCTTCCCAGAGTCCATCGCCCTAGGATTCCCACAGTATAGTCGGGTGATGGGCTTCTTGAAGGTAGCTTGCTATTCTTCATCTGTGGTCGATCGACCTTCGGATCTCCCTCAGTAAAATCGGGGAGACGGTCTTCTTGAAGACTGTGTTTAGGAGGCGGCAAAGGAGGAACGGAGGGAGCATCCCATCGGATCCAGTGCAGAAACCCACCAGCTCTGTGCTTGAATTTGTCTAAATAATTTAGATAGTCGCCTAAATTTCCTTAGTTACTGGCTGAAAGCAGAAGGATAGTTGTGTGTATGCAAATGTATTTATGGCCGAAAGTGTTTAACGTGGAGTTGACAAGGCTCGCACGTCCATTACTTTATGAGAAAGCCATAGAAGACGCGTTAGACCACTGTCTTTAATAGATAGTTGGCCTCTTGCATCGATGCGTTATTGTATAAGGATTTACTTGATAAATTTAAGTGTATGTGTGTCTAATTTAAACTATAATACAGAGAGCTTTATACCCTATTATGGAGCATACGCTTATTGATAATACAGGGAATAGGATTCTGAATCCTATATTTTATCCAGGATATGCCTGGATATATTAAAATAGCTTAATAGGCCTAAATGGGAAATTTAATATTAAGGACTTAGGGGTTTTGTGTTTGATTATTGGCTGTAATTTGTGTTATTTTAAGGCAAAACATGCATGTTAGTATTACTGTTTATATTTTTATTTATTTGTGGGTTTTTTGTTGTTTTTTTGTTGTTGTTTTTTTTTGGGTTTTTGTTTTTTTTTGTTTTTTTGTTTTTTTACATTATATAAAAGGAATTAGTTGAGAAGGGTATGTTATTTGGGTAAAAGTATAAGCATAAACTGCCAAGGTAAGTGATGTGTTTATGGTATGTCTGGGTGTTTTGGTGAATAAATCTTAATGGCGGTGGGCATGTGTTATTGCCGGGAAACTACAGTTAGCAGAAGTGACTGATACCTGCAGTAGCCCTTAAAGGTTAAAATGTATAACTGTCAGCCACTTCCGTTACCAGAGGTGTTGCTTCAGGAGTGTCAGACAGTTGAGGGTGTAAGTAAAGCGTTAATGAGACATTTGACACCGGCCCAGGGTTAAGCCCCGGACCACTGCCAGCAGACAACTTCTGACCTGACATAGTACCAACGCCACATAAACCGCTACGATGATAGAGAATAATGAGAATGAGAGAAGATGCCACCAAAGGCAAGTGGTCGAATCCTACCCCAACTGGGGCATCTCTACAATAAGATAAGGAGTTCGAGCCAAAAGCAATTAGTAGAACTTAGATATTGAGTATGGATGGATGTGATGCAGCGTATCCATGAGGCAATTGGCACCACCACAAGGTTAAGCCCCGGGCCACTGCCAGCAGACAAATTCTAACCTGACATAGTGCCAACGCCACACAAACCGCTACGATGAAAGAGGATGAGAGAAGATGTAGCCAAAAGCAAATGATCGAATCCTACCCCAACTGGGGCATCTCTACAATAAGATACGGAGTTCGAGCCAAGAGCAATTAGTCACACTTAGATGTAGTTAGTATATCCTGTGGATGTGATAAAGTTTAATATTGCTGGTACGATGGTGCTAATGTTGCAGGCGGATATGGTTAGTAGGGTGTAAAGGTCAAAGGTAGTGACTCCTGCTGCATGTAGTGTTTGTATGAGGCTTGTTCTATAGTGGTTGTGAAGTGGACAGTGTAAAAGGTAATGGGCGATTGTTTCTGGCAGTGTGTACATTTGTTGTTTGTGTGTCTGGTGTACTGACCTAAATCGCCCAATAGATTGGTTGTTCCTACCCTCAAGCGTGTGATGATTTTGTCATAGTGTATACAAGGTGAAGATAACGAACAGTGATCAATCTCATAATTCCTATAAGTAATACAGAATAGGTAGTTGGGCAAACACGGACCCCTGGACACACCAGAGGTGGGATCAGGTGCCTAGGAGGAGTAAGCATCCCCTGTCGACCGGTCACACCCGCCGTGAGCCCCATATCTTGATCAGGTAAACGGAGTTATCCGCAGTCAAAATCAGTATGTGCCAAGAACGGCTTAACAATCGGTATGAGACACGTCAGACAGCATTTGACCCAATGTGAGGTTGTATTGACGAACTAGATCGTTATAACGACCATAGAATTTGCGAAGTGCTGACTTCAATCGAGACTGTTGAAACCCCTGTACCATCAACTTGTTTGTCAGTAGCTTACCTCGATTTAAAAACTGTAAACTATGTTAGAGTGATATTTGAGAGGTTTTGAGGATGGGTTGGATTAGATTTTAGATATGAGTTTGGTGTTTGAGTTAGTTGTTGTTTGTAGATGCCAGTTATAGTGCGATGTATGTAGCTGTAAATTTCTCTGACCCCTACCAATATGTCATATCTAACCATGTTATGACCTAGTGATTGTTTTGCAGTGTTGTCGACAGTCTCGTTTCCTTGAATGCCGACATGTGAAGGTATCCACTGGAAGTGGATGTGTTGGTTATATTGTGTGGAGTGATGCAAGAGGGTGAGGATGGAGTTTGACATGTTTGTAGTGTTTGTAGTGCACTAAGGGAGTCACTGAGAATTACCGTTCTCCGATATCCCTTATTGTGAATGTATTTGAGTGCAGCAATTAGAGCGATTATCTCCGTCGAGTAAACAGATATGTTGTCCGTGTATCTATACCCCTCCTCTATGGGACCGCTGGGGTCATAGATGGCTGCACCCGTTTTGCCTGTGGTGGGATCTTTACTTCCACCAGTGTAGATATTTTGGAAGCCTTGGTAGTGTATGTCTATGTGTTGCAGTGCAATTGCTTTGATTTGTAATGGGTTACTGTGCTTTTTGGTGATTGCACTGCCGATATTGGTGCAAACTGTAGGAGGAGGAAAAGTCCATGGAACCATTGGTAGCAATTGTTTGGTTGGTGACTCAGGTAGCCCATAAGTGTTTGCATACTTCCATATTTGGTAACCAAATCGTCCATTTCTCTTATCCTCCCCAACCTTTCGTTGGATTTGATGTCAGTGTATGCGTATGTATGTGGTGCTTGCAATAATGTATTTGTAGGATTTGTTTTGTCAGAGGAGACCCTAACTAACCCAGTACCTTAGAGAAAGTTGTAGTCTGCGTAGGTTAAGTGGTAGTTCTCCCGATTCCAGTAGGACTGTGCTTTTGTCTGTTTTGTGGTGATTTCTAAGTGCAATTCGGAGTGCCAACTCTTGGATCCTGTCCAGACTTTGAAGATATGTCTTGCAACCTGAGTTGTAAGCCTGGCATCCGTAGTCAAGTGTAGATTTGTATAGCATTAGAAGAGTTTGTTTGTCAGCACCGAATTTTGTGCCTGAAACACAATGCATAATATTCAGCATTTTGCAGCATTTAATTTTGAGTTTTTCGACGTGAGCTTTGAATGTCATATGTTCGTCGAAGATGACTTCCAGAAAGGTTACTTGTGATTGTACCTTGATGGGTTGATTTCTTAGGTAGAGTTTTAGCTGGGATTTGTAGTTAGTGTGCCTTGGGTTAGTTTTGCCAAATAAGACTGCGACATTTTTAGGTTGCGATAGCTTGAAACCCCACTGGATGGACCAGTTTGAAATTGAGTCTAGAGTGCTTTGAAACCTAATGTTGATGATTTTAATAGAGCGACTTGTGTGGTGAATTTGCGAGTCATCTGCAAACTGGAAGAGATCAGTCACTTGGTATCGTTGTTTATGGCGTTGTATTGTGGATGATAAGTCGTTGATCATGAGATTGAAAAGTGTGGGACTGATAACAGAACCTGTGGTGTACCATTGTCCAAGGTGTGCGGATCCGAATTGGGCTGGTTTACTGTGACCTGTATTTTCCTGTCTTTGAGGAATGACCTGATGAAGCAGAGTGTGTTGCCAGTGATGTGGAACTGATGACGAAGATTATATATAAGTCCATCATACCAGACCAGATCGAAGGCTTTAGAGATGTCGATGAAGACCGCTCCTGTGTATTGACTGTTTGCCATTCCTCTTAGTACTTTGGTTTCCAGCTGGACAAGATTGTCTATTGTAATGCGACCTGGGCGGAATCCATTCTGTGCAGGGTCGAGTTTGCCTTGTTTATCAGGAACATGGTGATTCTTGCCTAGTTTAGGTATTGGAATGACTATGGCATTTCTCCAGCATGTTAGAAATTGTTTTTCTTTTTAAATAGTTGATTGTAGAAATGAAGTATAATGTTCGTGAAATTTGGAGGGAGGTGTTTTAGCACGAAGTATGTAATTTTGTCCCCTCCTGGTGCAGTGTTTTTGTCATGTGTGAGAGTTTGCCTGAGTTCGTGCAATGTAAATGGTAGATTGAGTGTTCCAGTGTTGGGACCTGTGTCTTTGACGTGGAGTTTGTGTTTGAATCGGTCCCTGATTAGTGCATATGCTAGATCAAGGTTGCTATTGTAACTAGCTTGTTGAAATGTTTTAGCAATTAAATTTGCCTTGTCTTGTGAGCTGTATGCATTTTGTATTCTTGGAAGAGTTGTCCTAGTGTTTTGCCTAAACTTGCTTTGACCTTTCTCCAGACTGTTGTTGTGTTTGTACGCCAGTGTAGTGTTGAAATAATGTTTTGCCAGTGAGTTTGCTGTTCTTGGAAGATGACATGTTTTGTTTGTTTACATGCTCTGTTGTATTCTGCCTTGGAGATGTGTCCCTGCTGGAATTCCTTAATCCTTAAAGGCTTTCCTGCTAGCTTTCCTGGCTTGAGTGCAGTTGTCTGTCCAAGCAGGGTTAATTGGCCTGGTGACTGTTTTACCTGAAGTTCTGAGTATGGAGTGTCCAGCTGCTTGAAAAATAGTCTTGTTGATATTGTCTAGATATTGATATATGTTGTTATACCCTATAGCTTCGAGCTGATTGGATAGTGACTGAGCATTATCATTGGCTAAAATCTAGCTATTTGTTTGGTCAATGTATCGGTAACTTTCAATCCACTTCCGAATTCACAACTTTAGCTCGAATAAAGGAATATATAGGAATACATTTATCACACAGAGATAATGCCAAATTCGTTTCAATTACTCCAACCCTTACCCACACTTTTTTATTGTGACATGTACAAGGGAGGGGGGGGTCAGAGCAGACTCCATAATGAAAAGTGGGGATTCTGCGACACCAGCTAGTGTCGTTGCTTTGCCTACCTTCTACAACTTTATTTCTAATCAAGATATGATTCAGTTATCGGATGAGCATTCTTCAAGTTAATCATAACCATGACACAGATTTGAATTTTGTGTATTTGTGTGCTAACTTCATGCGCAAAGAAATCGAATGACAAGGATGCGACTGAACTTAAAGTGATGCTTCATTTGTAAATATTGCAGTTTTTACACGGCAATAGCTGGTAGAATATTCATGTAATAACCGAATGCTAGCGTTTTGGATGGTAGATCCGCGAAATAAAGTTGTATAGCTTTCATTCATATGTCGATTTAATATATCCCTGTGAGCTCGAAATAAAGGACACCACAGAGTCGTGCACTTCTGCTTCATACTTGGATATTTTATTGAAAGTAGACATTAACGGCAAACTAACAACTCAACTGTATGACAAACGGGATGATTTCAGCTTCTCCATCGTCAACTTCCCACATTTATGTAGCAATATTCCATTATCACCTGCATATGGTGTTTATATATCTCAACTGATTCGATATGGAAGAGCTTGTTCTGGGTATAGTCAGTTTTTAAATCGAGGTAAGCTACTGACAAAGAAGTTGATGGTACAGGGATTTCAACAGTCTCGATTGAAGTCAGCATTTCGCAAATTCTATGGTCGTTATAACGATCTAGTTCGTCAATACAACCTCGCATTGGGTCAAATGCTGTCTGACGTGTTTCATACCGATTGTTAAGCCGTTCTTGGCACACTGATTTTGACTGCGGATAACTCCGTTTACCTGATCAGGATATGGGGCTCACGGCGGGTGTGACCGGTCAACAGGGGATGCTTACTCCTCCTAGGCACCTGATCCCACCTCTGGTGTGTCCAGGGGTCCGTGTTTGCCCAACTATCTAATTTGTATTGCTTGTAGGAGTTATGAGATTGATCACTGTTCGTTATCTTCACCTTGATAGGAGTTATGAGATTGATCACTGTTCATTATTCTCACCTTGCATAAGGTACATCTAGGTAATGCAGCGACACTAGCGGATGTTGCTGAATTCTAACTTTTCAATATGGAGTCCGCTCTGACTTCCCCCCCCCCCCCCCCCCCACCACCACCACCACCACCAAACATGTCAAATCGCCAATCGTTTGGGTAATAAAATTGATTAGGAAGCTCAGCGGCGTTTGGGCGTAAATAAGCGGGGGCTTGGGGGGGGGGGGGGGCAGCCCCGATACGTCAAACTGATCATGCAAGTCTATGACATAGATTTTTAAAAATAATTAAGCGAGGATGTTGGGGCCGGCCCCCAATTCGGAAGTGTCTTTGGCCAGTTTGGGCTAAAATGTCGATTAAAACGGGGTTTTAAAGTGTTCTTTCCCAATGTCCAACTCACTAAAATATTTTTCGTAAATAGAAAGAATCAATATCGTTTCTCAATCCCAGATGAAATTCAGTTTCCTTACATCAACATCAGTGACGATAATATTCAGAAGAATTAAGTAAGATAAAGCACACGAGACGATTTGCTAAACAACGGATTCTATCTATTTTGGAACATAAACTGTACGTATTTTTGCATTGTGTTTTCATTTTGAATTTAAAAAACTCTTTTTAAAAACCAGGGTTTTTTAAACTTTATTTTATACAAGAAATTCAATTCTGGACTTACTTTTGCAGTTTCCTGCCGTTTTAACGATTTTACCGATCGCTCACTCGATCGTGTATATATATATATATATATATATATATATATATATATAAGCACTAAAATGACCAACAACACGAACAACAGTGAATTGTCAAATTTTCGGGACAACCTTTCCTTTCCTCAGGACGATAAAATATTTACATAGAAAAGAAACCTAAATAGAAAAGGAAACTGAAACTAAAACTTATCAGCTTTTGTAGCTTAGTTACAGTTTTAGTTTCCTTTTCTATGTAAGAATTTTATCGTCCTGAGGAAAGGACAGGTTGATCTGAAATTTTGACAATTTTGTTGTTCGTGTCGTTGGTCATTATTAGTGCTTTTTATATCTTTTTTATTTGACCTCGTATCTACTATTATATCCGACACTTTGGATGTTGGGTGTTGTTGGACTATAGTGTGATATATATATATATATATATATATATATATATATATATATATATATCATTTATACGGCGCCAATTTTGATGCACCAGATGAGCAATTCGACAAATGATGCCGCTTCAGTGATGCTCAAGCCGAAATTTTGGAAATTCGAAGTAACAATAAACTTGTAACAGCTAAAACGAATGCTAGAGTGCCAAAAATAGGAGCCAATTTCATTCAAGGATAAGAGCTATGCATTAGAGAGACAATCCTCCATTTCGAAATGAATTTCTAAATTTTATCTCAGCAATTAAATATACATCCGTATTTTCAAGGTAGTAACGAAGAACTTAACTACTAAACCGCCTCTAAGGTGAGAACCTCGTAAGTTGTAAGAACTTGTGTTCAAACCTGCTGTAATAGAATAATTATGTTCAAACCAAACCCCTTTCGCGGCACTTATTTTAGCGCCATATTTTGTTGACCGATATACTTGAGGTGTTCCTGGAATTTTTTAGGGTTTCTTAAAACTAAAGACAATGTGGATTTCATGGCTAGAAAAACACATCCATTTAATTCCTCGTTACTAGGCTAAATATATGTGTATATGTTGAACATATTTACAATCCTAAAAAGAAATAACCCCCAAATAACAAACACTAGATGAAACCCCGCGCAATGACATTGCATTGAGGTAGGACTTTTTAATGCGTGTTTGAATAGTTGTTCACATGTACTGAATGTAAGATATATTTAATTCAATTGAATTTAAAAACAATTTATGAATGATTGCATTGCACGTATTACTTCTGCCAGAGTTATTGATATCGATAAAACTGAATTATTAGGAAGTCACTTGGATCTCAAAATTAAATGTTTTTATGTAATATAAATTCTCTCTCTCTCTCTCTCTCTCTCTCTCTCTCTCTCTCTCTCTCTCTCTCTTGAGAATTAAATAATGATTTTACGAATGCAATTGTAATCCGTCATGCCGAATAGTTGACCAAAGACAAAGTGAACGGTCGTTTATAATTTCAAAATTTGAAACTCGGTATTGCGAATGTGTTTATAATGTTAGGTTTTGTCCAGTGCGACAATTTAAGAATAAAATTGTGAATGCACGTCGTTTCTTCCCGTCAAACACAATGATCAATTAAAACGTAATGCACTACATGAATGACAAACAGAAAAACTGCTATATTGTAAACAGTAGCCTGATTCCATAAGGCTCACTATACCTTGAAATAGTGTCTCAAATCAGTATGAAATGATTTAATCATGAAAGATATGATGATATATCATAAGTATGTATGTCGAAAAAGGCAAAATTATGCAATTTTTGAATTAAAAAAAACAACAACAAACAACATTTCCAAACTTCATTCCATCAGATATGAAATAAAGACTTTGTAGGATTTGAATTCGGGATCTGCAGTTCACCAGCCCGATGCTTTAACTACTGACCAAGGATGATAGATAATGAAATCGATTGATGCAAGTAATTTCACAAAACATTTAAACACCATTTCGTGACGTGACATGAGTATCGTGACGTAATGCTATAAAGAGTTGAAGGTTTAGCGAAAACAGAACGGGTGACGTAGTCTTTTAAAAGCTTTAACTGGACTGATTCCCGATTTCCCCCAAATTTTGTTTTTCTCTTTTAATTATCAAATAGTTTTTTTTTTAAAATATGTATTGATAAAATAATGAAAATCATTTATACTGACAATTTTGAAAAATTCGAATACACCAATTTGCTCTCAACCTCGCTTTGAAGATCATCCGGACTTCAAAGGTTTTTTCATGCTGTTTCTGAGACTTTTAAATGCATATTTACATCACGTGATTTTAAATGACATTAAAAGTGCTGTGTAGGAAAATATTTTATACTCCTTAGGGGTTCTACACTCGCCTTTCAAGTATGAGATTATTCCCTGCTTTTTGACAGATTTTTCTTTGAAAATTCACGAGTAAATAAGACAATTGAAAATGTATCAAGTATAAGATCTAAATCGCCCGCCATGTTGTTGACGAAGTCTGGAAACATGTGACTTTCGTTGTCATCGGTGGGCGGGGCGTGGAAGCGTGAATTCATGTAATATTGGTACATTTTAGTTCACCTCCAAAAAGTTGATAAGAACCAGTGGAGTCACATTCACAACAACTTAAAGGGACTGGTTTACGATTTTTGAAAAAAATAGTTTTCATATTTGATGTCAAACATTAAAAATATAACTGATTAAATGATGACAGTCAAAATTTTGAACTTCTGAACGCAAGAATAAAAGCAATATTTTAGCCTTAAATCTGTGTTATGTAAACATGAGAAAGATATAATAAACTTAGATCGATATCCATTTCTTTTGAAAATTTCGTAAACATAACATACCGCAATCTTTGTTTACAAAACAAATAATAGACTCTCTAAAATGAGCTTCTGTAATGATGTATAACCATGATTTTTATGTGAAATCTTTTAAATACATTAGACAATAGATTTTGATCATTAAAAGTGAAAAACAAAATTTTGGGCGAAATCGTGAATCAGTTCCTTTAAAGTTTACATCCAAGTTTCTTATTTCTTGTTCCGTGAGGATCCGAGTTAGAATAGAGCCTCAGTACCCCTTTATTTGTCGTAAGAGGCGACTAAATGGGCGGTCCCTTGGATGAAACAGCAAAAACCGAGGTCCCGTGTCAGAGCAGGTGTGGCACGGTAAAGATTCCTCCCTGCTCAAAGACCGTAAGCGACCAGTATAGGTCTACCTTTGCAGCCCTTCACCGGCAACGGTGACGTCGTCATATCAGTGAATTTTTTTTTCGAGCGGGACGTTAAACAATATACAATCAATTAATCTTATTTCTGTAGATAAGTGAACTACACTCAAGAAAACTTCTAGCATGAAAGGTAAAGAATATCAAAACTCCTAAAAGCAATACA
Organism: Ostrea edulis; assembly: GCF_947568905.1. Lineage (NCBI taxonomy): Eukaryota > Metazoa > Mollusca > Bivalvia > Ostreida > Ostreidae > Ostrea > Ostrea edulis. The sequence goes on from NC_079164.1 coordinate 5,675,866, forward strand.
AAATAGAGAGTTGGGCAAACATTGGACTCCTGAATATTATACACTGTATATTAAACTTTGAATATTGCTGCGGTCCAATAATTCTTGCCACCGGTAGAGGACTATGTATTGCCATGCAATGCTCTCAGAATGCTTGTTTGATTTATGATTTTGAACTGTTGGAACCAGTAGGAATTGGAAATCTTTGTTTTTATTTACTCAGAACAGAGAAGTAAAGTTAGAGGAGGACGAGGATCTGGAAGTTCCGATGACAATGGACCTCGCAGTGAGTATCAGTAAATTAGAGGATCTGGACGTGCCGATGACAATGGACCTCGCAGTGAGTATCAGTAAATTAGAGGATCTGGACGTGCCGATGACAATGGACCTCGCAGTGAGTATCAGTAAATTAGGGGATCTGGACGTGCCGATGACAATGGACCTCGCAGTGAGTATCAGTAAATTGGGGGATCTGGACGTGTCGATGACAATGGACCTCGCAGTGAGTATCTGTAAATTGGGGGATCTGGACGTGCCGATGACAATGGACCTCGCAGTGAGTATCAGTAAATTGGGGGATCTGGACGTGTCGATGACAATGGACCTCGCAGTGAGTATCTGTAAATTGGGGGATCTGGACGTTCCGATGACAATGGACCTCGCAGTGAGTATCAGTAAATTAGAGGATCTAAACGTAAAGGTCAAGGGTCAAACTTGACATAAGAAGAGACTGTCCGCTCTATATCTTGAAAATCCTTTGCTTGACAGACATCAAACTTGGTACACTGGTACATCTCTATAAGTAGATGACCCCTATGGATTTTGAGGTCATATGAACCAAGGCAAATTGGACATAAGAAAATAATTTCGCTTCATAGGTTGAGAACCCATTGCTCTACAGACATCAAACTTGGTACACTGGTACATCTTTAGGAGTAGATAACCCCTATTAATTATCAGATCACATAGTGAAAAGTCAAGAGTCAAACAACTGGACATAGAAATATACTGTCTCCTCAATATTTTGAGAACCCTTTGCGCGACAGACAATAGACTTGGTACATTGTAAGGAGTGGATTACCGCTATTGATTTTGAGGACAATGGTCAAACTGGACATAGAATGGTACTGTCCACCAAATATATTGAGAACCCTTTGCTTGACAGAAATCAAACTTGGTACAATGGTATATCTTTAAGAGTAGATGACCCCTATTGATTTCGAGGTCACATGGTCAAAGCTTAAGAGTCAAATCCCGTGGGGATCCGGGTTAGAATAAGTCCTCAGTACCACTTTGCTTGTCGCAAGAGGCGACTAAATGGGGCGGTCCTTCGGATGATACCGCAAAAACATTAGGTGTGGCACAATAAAGATCCCTCCCTGCTCAATGGGCATAAACGCCGAGCATAGGCCTACATTTTGCAGCCCTCCACCGGCAGTGGTGACGTCTACATATGAGTGACATATTCTCGAGAGGGACGTAAAACAATATTCAAACAATCAATCAAGGGTCAAATTGGAAATAGTAATATATTATCGTCTGTATTTTAAGAATTATTTGCTTGATTTGACACCAAACTTGGTACACTGGTACAGCATAAGGTGTGGATGACCCCTATTGATTTTTAAGTCACATGGTCAATCCACTTTGGACATACATTGTAGGAAGATATTGTCTGTTCAGTATCTTGAATTGGTTTGACACTACTAATAATTAAATGATACATGTGTATAACCCTTTTCAATTTTGTACCATGGGGGCATACAGTACACGACACGAGTTTTATACACCCCACCGTGGAAAGACCACGGTGGAAAATCCACGGAGATACACCGTGTCCTCCGTGTTCCACGGTGTGTGTTATTTGCGAATACACACAGCTGCTAAGAGCTTTGTTCTGGCCACGGGCGCCTTGCGGGAAATGTGAAAATGTGCCGCAGGCCAAATAATCAAGATAAGGGTGGAATTTTAAGAAAAGAAAAAATGTCAATATCCCCCCCCCCCCCCCCCCCCTGATACTTATATTGTTTTTCAGCATATTGAGCCGATTCCAACGATACCAAACACTATACATTATGTTTTTAAGAAAACCTGGTTTTGACTTTTTTTCTTTTAGTCTTCTTTCTTCAAAAAATATTCTTAAATTCTATGTTTAAATAATGCGTACTTGCAGGCAATTCCTGTTTTGAATGCGAATTAGTATATTCAGTAAATGAAAAACATACATGTACAACATGTGATAGGGATATTTAATAATTACTGATGTGCTCTCTCTCTCTCTCTCTCTCTCTCTCTCTCTCTCTCTCTCTGTGACAAATGCGCTGTTTAACATAATTACCTCCATCATATTGTGTTGATATGCATCTTGACAAATATAACTTGATCCAATATAGAAATTAGAGCATTGTCGATGATTAACAAATTGGAATTAATTTATTACGTAATTAATAGAAGCAAAAATACAAACCATCGAATGATTTATTTTTAAAATCCCGATTTAATTACATTTGACCGAGACTTATGTTCGATGTACTTTGATAGAGGTTTTCATAAAAAAAAAATGTTCATCGGGAGTGTCTGGATAATGCAATGATTTTTGTATAATAAGTATATACCATGCAAATTCCTAGGGTCTTTGTCACAGTATAACTAAATTACGGTTAGCTAGTTTGGGTTTTGACTTCTCATGAAAAGTGTGAAATATATTGGGTCGGCGCGATATCAGATCTAGTCTAAGATCACGGGTATCTTACGCCGACCCAATATATTTCACACTTTCCGCAAGAAGCTAAGCACTTCTGTTGATTTCAAATACACGGATTAGCTGACCCCCATTGTTCTACTGAGGCGAAAACCCCTTCGAATTTGCATGGAATGTACAAGTTATACACAGGTCATTGTTATAGTCATACATCATAGTACCGCTAATCCGACAAATATTTTTTTTTGTTTTGAATAAGTTATTGAATGACGACGTATGACCAAACTGCAGATTGAACTTTATAGAGCCCCGTGCTAACATTACTTATATTTTTCAATGTATCAGAAGGGGTATGTTGCCGGTTAAGTTGTATAAATTTCTTGACAAGCAATAAAATAACAACAAAAATGGTGCTTAAATTTTCCGATTACGAAAACCTTTCAAGTTTTCAAAGTACACCCTCTCCGATTCTACCTGCTTGTAATCAATATTTAAGGATGTAAATCCTCGGTGTCAAATGCAACTAGTTCATGAAAAAAAAACTAATATAAATATAAACAGAAATGACTTAACGATTATTTGCTTTTATTCATATACGCTATCGATTATTAAGATCTTTAATTTAATCTTTAGATGCATTAGATAATGAAAGCAAGAGAGAGAGAGAGAGAGAGAGAGAGCATTGGTAATCATTGATTATAATATTCATGAATGTATGCAGATACGGGAAGTTTAATACGTTCAGTATAAATCTTGAAAGTACAATTTCTTTCTGATTAATTATCCATCCCCTTTCATTCTGATATTTTTTTTTATTTCCCATTTTGTTTTCTTTACATGTTAAATTTTTCGGCTGGTCCGGGTTAGGACTAATGAATGAGTCCCCCCCCCCCCTTCTAAAACGATGTTACGTGCTTAGCTGTCTATCTCCCTCTCAGTCAACAATAAAATAAATACATGCTATATATACTGCAGCATCATTGGATTTACTGGATAATTCTTTCTAGAAGGCACGGAGATTAGATGAATTTTACCCCCGTATTATGTTATAACTGACCAAAACCTAGTACGTTTCTTTTACAACTTTCATTCAGAAGACGCGCAAGTTATTGAGTTACTGAATAAACGAGAAAACGTCTGCATTTTTATTTCAATCGTTGCCAACTCTTTACTTTGTGATATTTCAAGACTACATGTACTCAATTCAATTTATTGGATCTCATCACCATTATGCAATGGTATACAAAAATATAAAGACAAAAAGCTGTTATATATACATTTAGTAAATAATACATGCGTGTAATAAAGTATTTATCAAGTTAGAAAAAAAACCTTAAAAAACCGTGCCATTATTAATGTGAAGTATGGGCATTCTAATGAAATTTTCTTAATGAAAGTACGGAGTTTTCTAAAGGTTTGTTTAAAAGTAAAGATAGTTTTAATATTTATTTGTTTAAGTGATAAAAATTTGATTCTTTGCTCACATTGCTTCACAGTTGAGTACATAATGAAATTCCTATCCACTGTAAACATGTACATGTATATAGCTGACCTTAATCACATATTCCTAATTACAATGAAAACTTTACGTAAAAATAAACTATTGCTTATGGTACACATTTCTTTGAACTGCTGTTTATCAAATTGAAATTACTGGCATGTGATTGTCGTTGTTCATGACCCTTCTTTTATTTGGTGAAATTGTGTTGCACGTGCCGTGAAACAATGTACCGACGAGTGGTAGGAATAACACAGGTGTTTATATACAGGATGTCGAGAATTTGGACGTTTCATAAAAAGGTGTGAACGTCAGCAGGGAAGTCTACATACGGATATGAACCGAAAACACCAACGTATCATTAAACAACAATTACAAGAATTGAATGATTTATAGCTAATTTCTAAATAAGTAATGGGGTGAGGGCATGTATGCTGGCCAAGCGAAAAGGTTTTTTGGGTGAATCATTTCGGAAATTATTTCTTTGTTTTATCACACGGAGGTACACGGTGGCATCGACGGAGGTACAGGTGACATCCACGGAGATCCTCCGTGGACTTCAATGTCTAGCTCGCGCGGAAAAATAGGACTTCAAAGGTGCCGACAATTTTAAAGGTCCACCGTGTTTGGGGCAAATTTGTTCCACCGCGTTGCGTGGAACACGCATAAAACTCGTGTCGTGTACTGTAGATGTTTTACAAACATTTCCTGTTTATATTGCAATCGATAAACAAGCCAAAAAGATAACGACTATGCTTTAAAAAAATTGCGATAAGACAACGTAATTCTTTTTATTTCCCAAGGTAACAGGTCAATTCCACCGCTTATGCAGAGATCTCATGCTGCTTATCTGCACAACCATACATCTGGTGGTTTACCTGTGCAGAGATATCATGCTGCTCATCTACACAACCAAACATCTGGTGGATTACTTTCTCTACCCGGAGGGCCAGTGATGAATTACCCACATCAGTCTCTATATCCCGGAACGTTTCATAACCCGCATCCATATTGGAATCCATATGTTCCACCTGTGGCTTCTTATAACCAGTACCATCCAAATCCGTCACAGATAACACCGGATTTACAGCATAGATTGGAGTCTCCCTCCGTGTATAGTTACCAGTCTCTTCCCCAGACCGCAAGGTCAACCCCTGGTAACTATTTTTTTCCAATTCACATTATTTTATTATAAAAAGTGATATATTTTAAACTCTTTCCATATCTACAGTATATATATCACAAGTACAACTGTATTTAATTTCACATTTGGAAATCGTATTTAACCTCCAACTGCCTTTTCAAAATTTAAACATATTTAATACCCAATTAAACGGGACGTGTTTTAAAAAGTTATGAAATTTATCTCTTTATCTTTACCTTTCAAGAATGAAAACTTATACTGGTTCCCTAAACTTCGCTAAAACAAAATTACACAACTGGATCCAGTAAATGTTTTATCAAGCCCCTATTGCTGCTCCTCACGGAAATATTAACAATTGTGAAGGAGAAACTTAACACATGTGCCAAACATATGCAGAAAGTGGGGTTAATCAAACGTGGATTCTATAAATAAATTAAGACATTTAGAAACTTGAATTCAATTCTCTTTTTCTAAATCAACACCTTCAAAACATATGACTTTTCAACATTTTACACGGCCATTCCTCATGATCGATTAAAGACTAGATTCTTTGGCATCATAGACATTTACGTCTTCAAGAAAAATACAAAAAGGAAATATCCATATCTAGTGATTAGTCATTCAGAAAAAAACTTTGTTAAACACAACTCTCATTCTACGCACAAGTACTCTGAAACTGAAGTAAAAAATATGCTGGAGTTCCTCATTAACAATATCTTCCAAGCCTTGGTTGATAATGTCTTCAAACAGTGTGTTGGAATTCCATGAGTATGAATTGTGCTCCTCTGTTAGCTGGCTTGTTTTTATATTCTTATAAGGCAGAATTTATTGCAAAGTTTCTACTGGAGAAGAAAAATTCTTGCTGTGGTCTTCAACTCAACATTTAGGTATAGCGATGACGTGTTATCTGTTAATGACAATTATTTTCATTCATTTGTCGATTCAATATATCCCAGTGAACTCAAAGTAAACGACACCACAGTGTCTTTCACACTTGCTTCGTACTTGGGTGTTTTAACGAACAGCTCAACATTATGACAAACGGAATGAAATCAGCTTCTCTGTCATCAACTTCCCTTATCTATGTACAGAGTAGCAATATTCCATTATCATCTTCATACATGAAAAAATGTTGTGGAGTTCTACAGATTTCGATTTATAATCGTTAAAATCATATTGCATTGCGTGTTGAATTTTTTATCAGTCACCCGCATTTTTAATTTAAAATAAATAATTTATTTCTAAGATTTCATTATGTCCACAGCAGTTTTCAGATAGCTAGGTATTTCTTTGGTTCACGTTAGATACCCATTATGATGAATTGAAGATAATTATGTCCTTGTAATAAATCGACGTGTAAGACCCACCCGTCTGCCCCCTTATCTATAAATAAAGCATCAATGCTTTCCTAAGGGAAAATAAAAAAAATTAGTGAATTTATAAGGTAGGCATTCTTCTCAAATTAACAGTCTTTTAAATATCTGCAAACTTTTTTGTTTCATTTAATTGAAATATATATTTTCATTAAAAAAATGCAATTGATCCGCCACTTACTGCAAATGAAATGCGTCAGACTATCATGATGACAAGAGCATCGCGATAAATTTTCTCTCAAGGTGTCAGATTACATGGTATTTTTAGAAGGGTTGTGATTCGTTGTTATTTTTGTGTGGTGTCATAATACATATTGCTGTATAGATTAGACCACGCCCCCTTACTGGAACCTTAACTGTGCTGCGAGGGCTCAGGGCGGATGTGACCGGTCCACAGGGATGCTTACTCTTTTAGATACCTGATTCCACCTTTTCCATACTCAGGGATCCGTGTTTGTCCAACTCTCTATTTTGTATTCTTTATAGGAGTTATGAGATTGGTCACTGTTCATCATCTTCAGCTTTGCATTAAGCCATTTCAACCTATTATACTTAGTTTTTTACTTTTAAAACTAGGAAACGCTACTTTATCAGAGAGAGAGCCTGTGGAATTTTTATTGGAGCTACGACCAACAACATCCTTCAACACAGAAAAGACAGCTTCAGCATTAATTTGCTTTACTGTTGCGGTAGATGGGATGAAATTTGAGGGATATGGCAAGACAAAGACAGAAGCTCAACATGAAGCAGCAACTGCAGCTCTTAAAGCCCTATTCAATATTGTTTGTACTAAAGGTACTGTAGAAATGTTTTAAGAATTTTATATTGCTGCCTAACCTGTTTGTATGTCTTTTACAATTGCTCTATTGGTGTTTTTTTCTACAAAATAGGACTGGAAACGACTGAGGCCGACTCAGACAATGAGAGTATTGCTAGTGAAATATCCCTTGTGGGGGAGAGTGCAGATCAAAAGCTGAAGGAAGTATCAAGAAGAGATTCAAATCTTAATGATGTTCGAGATCAGCTGGAAAAAGATGTGTTCTCTTTTCTTGTAAAAGAATGTGGTGGATGCACCAGTTTGAAAAGATTTAAAGAGATGTACAATTCTCTACCTGAGGACTTTGATGAGTGGTTATTGAAGAAAAAGAAAATACTAGCTGTGTATAAGAAAGAAGGAAAACCTACGTATATTGCACCTTTCTTAAGAGATGCAGAAACTTGTCTTCATGAATTAGGCCTTGGAAATAGAAAAAGATGTCAACGGAGAAATTGCAATTATTTTCATGTTTGCATGTGGAACCTCAATGGTATGTGCAAACGTGGTGACAAATGTACATATGGACATACATTCACCTCCGGTAACAACAAAGAAATTAAATGCAAACTGGGACTGAATCGATTTCGGGATAAAGAAATTCGCACAATATTAAAATGCAGATATCCTCAAGTGTGCCCAGCATCCCACTGTGAAGCGAACACTCCCGAGGAGTGTCCATTTCTTCATGTCTGTTACAACTATATTCGAGATAAATGTCAAAATTCACCTTGCAGCAAAGGTCATACTTTAGATGATCCTCACAACAAATGGGTTTTATCTGTTTATGGAATGTCACGATGGCCTAGACAACAACTTGCTCGCTTAAAAGCTGTGATTTCCATTCACCGTGGACCAAAGAGAAACACAAATGAAGAAGATACATCATTGGAAGTTGATAATCACGAAAAAGCTTCAGATTCCCTCAGCTCGTCAGAAAATTATTTAGCAGAAGGAGGTGATAATCCTATTGATGAGAGGGTGAAAAATTATGAAATAGAGCAAAATAAAGGAGAAAGCAAAAATGAAAGATCGGAGGAAGTATACAAGACCAAGCTTGAAAGACGAAATCGATGGGATAAGCCAGTTGAAGACACTGAATTCATGGCTGCTGTTACAACTAAAAATAATCCAAAGAAAAAACGTAAGATATTTTTTGTTAGTGAAAACGAATATTTATCTTTGTAATTTTCGTTTAAAGGAAAGGGACATCTCTATTTTTTGCAGCCCCGTCGACGTCACAAAGTCGGGGAATGAAAGATATACCAAAAATTTGTTTGGCGTTGAACAAATCCAGTGGACCATGTCCTGAAAAGTGTAGCAGGTATCATACGGAACTCCCCTATGAGTGGCAGATAAAGATATACGGAGAATGGGTCTGTTTTACAAGCAATGAAAACCAAAAAATAGAAAAGCAATATTGCCAACTATCTGATACAGTCGAAAGCGAGGTAAACTGACAAGCTTATGCATCTATTTAAAGAATATCTACTACATCATCAGTTGTTTCATCTTTCAAATTGATTGTTAGATTTTTTGCATTGGAATCGATTTTACAACTTACAAATGTCGATAGAACCAACACCATGTTTGCATTTAATATTTCAGACAAAGCATGATGGTAGAGATTACAAGATTCGACTTAATTTTCCGGATAATTATGGACTTTTCATCGAAATTGACGGCGAGCCTTTTAGTGGTCCTGACCGCCACATCATCAGACGTCTTTCCACAAAGTCATTTGCTGATAGTTTGGAAATAGCTTCTTCTGGTTCTTTTCACACGCAGTGGAGGTGGTACTATAAAGACAAAGCGGATGTCTGGATTCCATATGAAGGGGTATGTTTTCATAATGCCAAATCAATCCAATAAGGACTAAACTTATTACATAAAAAGGTGGAGAGAATACGATACATGAATCAGAATACAATTAAGATGAAGGATTAGCGACAACATGCCAAACGCTGCAATGTGTGATTTTTTTTCATGTGTTTCGTATACTTTTTCATTTGTATTATTAAAAATCATCGATCACTGTTCGTTATCTCCACCATGTATTGTATACATGTATGTATAATTTTCATTTTTATCGTATGCAAAGATGAAGATAACAAACAGTGATCCATCTCATAATTCTTTATTTGTATTCAATTTTTTTCCCCATTTTCATTCTATGTATTTTGTTTGTGTTGTATAATTTTTCATTTCAATCGTATATTTTCCATTTATGTTGAACAGCTTTTCATTTTTATTGAATAATGTTTTTGTATATAGATTCAAATGAAAAATCATACAAATGATTAGGCAATCACAACGGAAAAGTTCAAATATTGCAAATTTTGACAAGCCATAATTAGTCATGTCTGCCTTTGTCATTAATGAAATGTTTTTACAAAACTTAATTGCTACAAAAAATTAAAATTTACATACAGTCTTAAATACGCAATATTTTGTCATTTTTGCATGGTTTGGACAGGGAATGCTCACTCATCCTAGGCACCCGATCCCACCTCTGGTGTGTCCAGGGGTCCGTGTTTGCCCAACTATCTATTTTGTATTGGTTAGAGGAGTATGAGATTGATCTCTGTTCGTTATCTTCGCCTTTCATCACTAGTATTGAGGATGACATATACTAATATCTTTTTACCAAGTATGAGACAAATTCTTCAACAAATATTTTTTCCATGCCTCTGTTCTGCCGATTTTTAAAAGTTCAGTTAGCGAGATATAGCATAACAAAATCAATTATAGAAGATTTTTGTAATTAAGTAGGAGTATAAGATATCAAAGTTGACATAAAAAGAAGTGAGGTTCCGCATACACTACGTATTCTTTGATGATGAAGTCTTCGAACAGTCTACTGGAATTCCCATGGGCACAAATTGTACTCCTTTGCTAGCTGACCGATCATTATATTCTTTTGAGGCATAATTCATTCAAAAGATTCTATTTGAAAAGAAAAAACTTGCTGTGCCTTTATTTCAACATTTATATGTATCGACGATATTTTACCTATTGACAATGTTGATTTCCATTCCATACGTTGATTCGATGTATCTTAGTGATCTCGAAATAAAGAATATTACAGTCTTCCATATCTGCTTCACATTTGGATATTTCATTCAACATACAAGTTTCAACACTCGTTTGAAGTCAATATTTCGGAGAGTCATAAGGTCGTTATAATGATCTTATTTGCAAATAGAAAATGTCGTTATGTCGAATGCTGTCTAACGTGTTTCATACCATGTTTGGTCGTTCTGTGGATACTAATGTTGACTATGGCTCACAGAAACAGGTGCTGACAAGCAAAGGTTATTTCAACAATAAGCTTCATACACCAGAAATAAAGAAAAGAGAGGATAAGGAAATGAAGAAATATAGACATTTGAGATAAGCCATCAATAAAATTCAAATGTGATGGCTGATCTCCATGATAGTGTTCTGTATGACTTGCTGTTCGATGGTGTTTGTTAGTAACAGAAGAAATAAAAAAAGATATTTGAGACATGATACATTTTAATCTGTTAATCACATGTTACTTTGTAGGATGATTTTCAGTCCACTTTGGAGTTAAAATATCTGAAAGGACAGAAGACGTATGTATTTACCAGACTGAATCATGGATTAAAGTATCGAATAAGTTTCTCTGAGATGCAGGAAACCAACTTAGATACACAAGAAGCTCAAGCTATACGTAGACGTCCATTGTTTATTTCATTTTCCGATGTGCGTGCCAAGAATTAGTAAGTTTTCCTTTATTTCACATGTTAGCAATATCATATTATTTGCCTTCTTTAGACTAGGTGCTACCCATGATTGTGGGCCATTCATTTCTTGTCTAACTGTGAGAGTATTTATTTCTATTTTATCTCACGTGTTTGTCCAACTATCTATTTTGTATTGCTTATACAAGTTATGATATGCATCACTGTTCGTTATATTCGCCTTCATGGTACATAAGAATACTAAATGCTACATTCAATCTGAATTTAGTAATACTCATTGCAGTTTGAATTCTGTGAGGGTTACCATTCTTCATCCAGTACCTCCTGGTTGGTGTCTATGGGATCTCGCTCATGATTTCGAACAAGTGGAACTGGAACAAATTACAGAAGAGTTTAAGAAGATTGAGAAAGATTTTTTCACATCGATGAACGACAAATTCTTCGGAATAGAGAACATATATCGTATACAGAACAAAACCCTTTGGAATGAGTATAAAATGTTAGATTTCTCGTTTTTATTTCATTTTATTCATTATAAAAGTGTGTGTGTGTGCATGAGTTCGTGGTTTACGCTTTCATGAAGTTATATAAGTATATTGTAAACACGGTTAGGTGGGGATATGTTATATAAGTATATTGTAAACACGGTTAGGTGGGAATATGTTATTTTGCGAATTCATCGCTGTTTGTGTACATTTTGTTACTAAATTATTCAAGGTCCACGAACCACTACCTTGCATAAGCGATCCGAGTTCTTAAGCCCTATATGTTTTTGGGGATCCGGGTTAGAATAGGTCCTCGGGACCCCTTGCTTGACGTAAGAGGCGACTAAATTGGGCGGTCTTTCGGATGAGACCGCAAAAATCGAGGTCCCGTGTCACAGCAGGTGTGGCACGATAAAGATCCCTCCCTGCTCAAAGGCCATAAGAGCAGAGCATAGGCCAAAAATTTGCAGCCCTTCACCAGCAATTGTGATTTCTCCATATGAGTGAAAGATTTTCGAGAGGGACGAAAAACAATATTTAATTAATCAATCAAATTCAGTTTCGCTGATAATTTAAAAATAAATAAATGTTATTCTTCCTTCATCAAATACAAATAGTGTGTTTCATTATTTACTTGATTGCAAGACCTCACACAATTACGATGAACCAAAAACACAAAGACTCTAGCAACTGCCAGTTCCATTACTTATAAATCAAATACTATGTATTTAGTTGTTTAAGAAAGTTATATATCATATTGTATCCCACATATAGGAAAAAAGAAATTATGGATATCGACATGAAGAAGATCGGATCAAGAATCGAAGAAAGACATTTGTTCCACGGGACAGGCTCCATGAATACCTGTTATGGAATATGTACCAACAACTTCGATTTTCGATTAAGCGGTAAAAATTCTACAGCATATGGGAAAGGGTCTTATTTTGCCGTGAGTGCCAAATACAGCAACGACTACACAGTGGGGCCACGTCGACTTATGTTTCAGGCCAAGGTGTTGGTGGGTCGTTACACGAAGGGTGATGAAAGTATGACCTGCCCGCCCACCATCCCAAACGAGGGTCACAGGCGGTATGACTCGTGTGTTGATAACGTACAGAATCCAAGCATATTTGTCGTGTTTGATAGAAATCAAAGTTACCCAGCATATTTAATTGTCTTCAAAGAGAAATCAGGACTCTGTGACTTTTTTCATGATTCGAAACCTTTTGCGGAAACCCGATGTATATTAACATAAATTTTACAGTACTTGTTTCATATTTAAACAATATTTAGAAGCGGCGGAATGATCAGAAGAATGACAATACTGGATAGAGGTCCTCATTGCATTCATGATACGAGTATTTATTTTAAGTAATAGCGTGTTAACTTTAGCTCATTGTTTTAAGTAGTAGAGTGTTAGCTTTAGTTCATTATTTTAAGTAACAGCATGTTAACTTTAGTTCATTGTTTTAAGTAACAGCATGTTAGCTTTAGCTCATTGTTTTAAGTAACAGCATGTTAACTTTAGCTCATTGTTTTAAGTAACAGCATGTTAACTTTAGTTCATTATTATAAGTAATAGCGTGTTAACTTTAGTTCATTATTTTAAGTAGTAACGTGTTAACTTTAGTTCATTATTATAAGTAACAGCATGTTAACTTTAGTTCATTATTATAAGTAACAGCATGTTAACTTTAGCTCATTGTTTTAAGTAACAGCATGTTAACTTTAGCTCATTGTTTTAAGTAACAGCATGTTAACTTTAGCTCATTGTTTTAAGTAGTAGAGTGTTAGCTTTAGTTCATTATTTTAAGTAACAGCATGCTAACTTTAGCTCATTGTTTTAAGTAACAGCATGTTAGCTTTAGTTCATTGTTTTAAGTAATAGCGTGTTAACTTTAGCTCATTGTTTTAAGTAGTAACGTGTTAACTTTAGTTCATTATTATAAGTAACAGCATGTTAACTTTAGTTCATTGTTTTAAGGAATAACATGTTAACTTCAGTTCATTGTTTTAAGTAACAGCATGTTAACTTTAGCTCATTGTTTTAAGTAGTAACGTGTTAACTTTAGTTCATTGTTTTAAGTAACAGCATGTTAACTTTAGCTCATTGTTTTAAGTAGTAGCGTGTTAACTTTAGTTCATTGTTTTAAGTAACAGCATGTTAACTTTAGCTCATTGTTTTAAGTAGTAGAGTGTTAACTTTAGTTCATTGTTTTAAGTAACAGCATGTTAACTTTAGCTCATTGTTTTAAGTAACAGCATGTTAACTTTAGCTCATTGTTTTAAGTAACAGCATGTTAACTTTAGTTCATTATCTTGACACTCGGTAGAGTACATCAAGAAATGAATGTCTGAAATCAAAGTATCGAAAATGAGTAATACCTCTCATCAATATCACATGCTATGATATCCCCTCGTAGTCTGTGTGTTACACCTGTGTTAAAAGCACCATCATCGATTGATATTTTGTATTAGTCACTTTTGTATATAAGTATGTTCTGTACAGCTTCACGCAACTGATTCGAACCACAGAGCAATCATATATCAAAACTTTAAAACAACTATATTCCCACATACCCCTTCCCCAAATACAGAGAGGAAAGTGAAAAAAAAACCTAAATTCACACATACAACTTCCCCAAATACAGAGAGGAAAGTGAAAAAAAAAACTAAATTCACATATACAACTTCCCCAAATACAGAGAGGAAAGTGAGAAAAAAAAACTAAATTCATACATACAACTTCCCCAGATACAGAGAGGAAAGTGGGAAAAAACTAAATTCACACATACAACTTCCCCAAATACAGAGAGGACAGTGAAAAAAAACTAAATTCACACATACAACTTCCCCAAATACAGAGAGGAAAGTGAAAAAAAAAACAACCTAAATTCACACATACAACTTCCCCAAATACAGAGAGGAAAGTGAAAAAAAAAAAACTAAATTCACACATGCAACTTCCCGAAATACAGAGAGGAAAGTGAAAAATAAGCTTCAGTTTCAATACAAAGAGTATATAGTTTATAACGATTTAGATTTGATGTCTTTCTAATATTGTGCATAGGGATATTTTGAAATGACCGCGTTAAAGATAAGATAAAAATGAAGTGTGGTATGGATGCGCTAACCGATAGAACTCACTGGAGGGTAATAATGAAGTTTATTATAACTCACTGGAGGGTATTAATTAAGTTTATTATAACTCACTGGAGGGTATTAATTAAGTTTATTATAACTCACTGGAGGGTATTAATGAATTTTATTATAACTCACTGGAGGGTAATAATTAAGTTTATTATAACTCACTGGAGGGTAATAATGAAGTTTATTATAACTCACTGGAGGGTAATAATTAAGTTTATTATAACTCACTGGAGGGTAATAATTAAGTTTATTATAACTCACTGGAGGGTAATAATTAAGTTTATTATAACTCACTGGAGGGTATTAATGAATATTATGTATTTTTAAATGCATAATTGAGACTAATTAACATTTAGTTTCTAATTAATCACCGTAACAACGGATGCAGTGCGAAATCCATATTGTCTATGCGAATAATAAATCATATCATGAAAACTTCTCACTATAAATGATTGTGTACATCATCAGTATTTATACAGTCAGTACTGATAAACTTCTCACTATAAATGATTGTGTACATCATCAGTATTTATACAGTCAGTACTGATAAACTTCTCACTATATATCATTGTGTACATCATCAGTATTTATACAGTCAGTACTGATAAACTTCTCACTATAAATGATTGTGTACATCATCAGTATTTATACAGTCAGTACTGATAAACTTCTCACTATATATCATTGTGTACATCATCAGTATTTATACAGTCAGTACTGATAAACTTCTCACTATATATCATTACTAGACGAAACACGGAAATCACCATTAAATACTAGTAATATTGCAGAGAGGAAGGACTTTTTCAATGCGCGTTTGAATTGTTGCGCACATGAATTGAATGCACGATATCTTTTATTCAAATGAATTTAAGAACAATTGTGTGCATTAGTTATGTTATATTTATTGATATCACATACAGTAAACTTGATTACATGTATTAGGGAGTCACTTGGAGCTCCAGATTAAATGTTCCTTATGTTAGATAAAGGATCTCTCTCCGTATTGAAAATTAGATAATAATTTTACGAATACAATCGTAATCCGTACCGCGAGTAGTTGACCAAAGACAAAATGAATGGTCGCTCATAATTTCAAAATTCATAAGTATTGCGAATGTGTTTATAATGGTAGTTTTTGTCCAATGCGACAATCCAAGGCACCATTTTGAATACACGTCGTTTCTTCTTGCCAAACGCAATGATCGAAAACATAATGCACTATATGAATGATAAATAGAAAAACTGCTATATTGTAAACAGCCCTGATTTCTTGGACACTGTCAGGTAGTGTACAACCTAATTTCGGTAAAATGTTTTAACTTTAACCAAATTAAATGTTCCTTATGTAACTAACATAAATGATTATATATATTTTAATTCCTTATGTACATCATTATGTGGACTTTATACGAAAGCCCAGAAGGCTCATTCGAGATTCGAAATTTAAAATACGAGATTCGAAATTCAAAATCCAAATTAACCAATCAAAATGTAGGTCACAAAAGATTAAAGGTTAGAGAGTACATACATATACAAAATAAACTTAAATTATGACAGAATGCTTATTCTTCTAATATGTTTAGGCTACCAAACAACGAAACATTTCTTTTAAAACTACAAATGTTGATTTGATTTTAACATATTTTATTGTATATACTATATACAAAAGGATTAGAAACAAGTTCTTGCAACTTACGAGTTTTTCTCCTTATACAAAATAGAATAACACACAATTGTCATT
Organism: Ostrea edulis; assembly: GCF_947568905.1. Classification (NCBI taxonomy): domain Eukaryota; kingdom Metazoa; phylum Mollusca; class Bivalvia; order Ostreida; family Ostreidae; genus Ostrea; species Ostrea edulis. The sequence goes on from NC_079164.1 coordinate 5,692,482, forward strand.
AATATACAGTAAACAGTTAATACAATAATGGTACATATAGGTATATTCTATAAGTAGTCGTACAATATAGCATTGATTGAATCTTTTGGTTTCTTGAATGTACGTCTCAACATTTGAAAAATTAAATTTATTTAGTTCAATACATAAAACATTATCAAATGTTATGTATTCATATTTACAGGGCTTTATCTAGACGATTTAGCTCAGAGAATATATCCTACGATAAAGGGTAGAATAGATATGTTTGCTAGAAATTTCGAAGAGTTCGATTCCTTCTCTTAATTTAGAAATATAGTCGTGACGGAAACGGTTTAAAACTTATACAATATAAAACTTATACAGTACCAATTTTGGTGCACCAGATGCGCATTTCGACAAATAATGTCTCTTCAGTGATGCTCAACCGAAATGTTTGAAGTCCGAAATAACAATGAAGATGTGTCAGATTAGTATCATAAATTGATTATCATCCTTCACATGTTGACGGTCGCATTTTATTCAAACGTAGTTCAATTAAGTTCTTTACGTTTATATAAAAGGGGCCTTGCTATAGTAATAAACAAGGTGAACAACCTGTGCTAGACGATACGAAGTTACAAACTCAATGCAAATTGTATGAATAGACACAAACAGGTTTACATTTTTTAATTGTGTTTAAATCAAAAATTACTTGTTGGATTTGCAAAATGCTGACTTTAGACATGACTGTTAACACCCTTGTTACATCAGGGTGACATATTTGTCAGCTATCTGCTTCGATATAGAATTTGGTCATACGCAGAACATGCTCTTGTATATTAAATCACCTAAGAAAGAAAAACACCACTTGCTGGTGATAATGGAATATTGCCATATGAGTATGGGACGTTGACGATGAAAAGGCTTAATTCATCTTGCATATCATAAGGTTGAGTTGTTATTTTGTTGTTAACTAAATACATCAATATTTAAACGAAAACGACATCTAATTGTAACCCAAGACACAGTTTACACCATCTGAAAATGGGTACTACTGGTCAGTGACACGGCAATGCTAAAGATCATAACCATATATTCTGAATCCATCCAACACAAAATGCATGTTCAAGTTTACCCATCTAATAGGTCTCTTGATCTCCAAGTTTCTGGTCAACGTCAAGAAAATGTTAGCGCTGAACGTTTACTTGGAGTCTATATAGATAACCCATTGCGATGTACATCTGGCATCGATTACATCTTAAATCATATCTTCTGATTCTGTCGAAAAATAATAAATCCATGCTTCACACAACAACCCTCTTTTAACACGCCTTTTGATTATATTGCAACTTTTGTTTTAATGTTGTATTCTTTATAGGAGTTATGAGATCGATCACTGTTCGTTATTTTTACCTTTATAGGAGTTATGAGATCGATCTCTGTTCGTTATCTTCACCTTTATGGGAGTTGAGATCGATCACTGTTAGTTATCTTCACCTTTATAAGAGTTATGAGATTGATCACTGTTCGTTGTCTTCACCTTTATAAGAGTTATAAGATCGATCACTGTTCGTTATCTGCACCTTTATATGAGTTATGAGATCGATCACTGTTCGTTATCTTCACCTTTATAAGAGTTATGAGATCGATCACTGTTCGTTATCTTCACCTTTATAGGAGTTGTGAGATCGATCACTGTTCGTTATCTTCACCTTTATAGGAGTTATGAAATCGATCACTGTTCGTTATCTTCACCTTTATAGGAGTTGAGATCGATCACTGTTCGTTATCTTCACCTTTATAAGAGTTATGAGATTGATCACTGTTCGTTATCTTCACCTTTATAAGAGTTATGAGATTGATTACTGTTCGTTATCTTCACCTTTATAGGAGTTATGAGATCGATCACTGTTCGTTATCTTCACCTTTATAGGAGTTATGAGATTGATCACTGTTCGTTATCTTCGCCTTTACTTGTGTTCAAAAGCCCCTTCCAACACTGAAATGTACAGGTGCAGATTACGTCAAAATGTTAACCATCTTGTAAAACAATTATTGTACTAGGTAAATTACATATCTATTTTGATTATCTTCTAATTATTTTGTGCATGTTTCACAGTCCTGTTCATTATACATGCATTATCTCCGATACATTGTATGAGATCCCAAACGGGATGATTTCAGCTTCTCCGTCGTCATCATTCCATATCTATGTAGCAATATTCCATTATCACCTGCATGTGGTGTTTACATTTCTCAAATGATTCAATACCCAAGAGCTTGTTTTCCGTATGGTCAGTTTTTAAATCGAAGCAGGCTACTGACAAACAAGTTGATGGCACAGGGGTTCCAGCAATCTCGTTTAAATTCAGCATTTCGCAAATTATATGATCGTTATAACGATCTAGTTTGCCGATACAACCAATGATTGGGTCAAATGCTGTCTGACGTGTTTCATTCCGATTGTTAGGCCGTCCGTTTACCTGATCGGGATATGGGGCTCACGGCGGGTGTGACCGGTCGACAGGGGATGCTTACTCCTTCTAGGCACCTGATCCCACCTCTGGTGTTTCCCGGGGTTTGTGTTTGTCCATCTCTTAATTTTCTATTATGAGATTAATCACTGTTCATTATCTTAATCTTTTCATTAAAGTGTGTTATATCTATATTTTTCATTGAAATTCAGATCATTAAACTAAATAAAAAATTATTTGGTTTGTGTAAATTCTTTTATTGCATATCAATAAATACAAAGGCACCGCAACCACAGCGGGATGATATCGTGTTCTGCTGATGATTGATGTGCTATGTGGCCTGGGTTCTGTTCTCGATACCGGCTGCAAGTTTTGGCTCGATAATGAACCCTAACTGTTAAGGCCTTTTGGCTGTGGTACCTCTGGTTTGTCCAGGGGTCCGTGTTTGCCCAACTCTTTATTCTGTATGTCTTATAAGAGTTATGAGATTGATAACTATTTGTTATATTCACCTTTAATCTAAGATTAGTGACAGCTCTGCAAGAATTAAACTTTCTGGAATGGGAGTAAAACAACACACCAACAAAGTTCAGTTAACGTTTTGTAGACAGGTAGTGGTTATTTTCTGGAAAACGATCAGAACAAACTGGTAAGAACCAATGCTCTCTCAGAAGAGGCTTTAATAGTCATCATTTCAGTCAGTTCTAGTGTTGAATTGTCATTCTATATCCTTTGAGACTTGTCAGAGATTTACAGACATTTTAAATCACACATGTGTAATTACATTCTCTAATTTTATATGATAATATCAGAGGGTCCCCCAATGTGTTTAATTTTTACTTAATTGTGTAATGTGTTCTCAGTTCACAATGAATATCATTTGTTTGGTACCCCTCCCCAAAACAGCATCCATATTTTTGTGTGTGTATTTGACGTCCCATTCGAGAATTTGTCACTGGTGTAAAGACCATGCAGGTTTAGGTGAAGTGACGAATCCTGACGTGTACATGTCACTTAGCTTCACATCCGGAAGTCTCGTGACTTACACTTCTAACGCTGGGTACTCGGTGAAGGAACATCCACTACCCATATTAGATGTCTTAGGTTTGACCATGCGCCGATGTCGAAATCAAACCGCCCCGGGCCACCCAGTTTGTAGCCAAGAAAACCTGTTTTAATATGACATTTCAACTTTATTAACATGTTTTGTCTCCCGGCTGCAGTTGTAACTTTGCAATATAAGAATTGATTACTAAAAGTGTGATTCACAGTCAGTGATCGAGGCAAAGAAGATGATGGTATGGGAGTTTCAAAATTCTCGTTCACAATCAGCATTTCGCAAATTCTGTGGTCGTTATAACGATCTAGTTTGGCAATACAACCTATCATTGGGTCAAATGCTGTCAGATATGTTTCCTACCGATTGTTAGGCCTTTTTTGCGGTGGTGGGGGACATGGCTCATACCGATGTTCAGACTTTTTTTGCGGTGGTGGGGGACATAGCTACGCGTAGGAATCTTGTTTCCATTACCATTCTCGTATGAAATACATTCCAATTCCAAAGAATGTGTTTACAAAACTTCAACTTTCTGAGAAAATTTATGTGCATTTTAAAAAAAAATATTCTGGCTTGAATTTCATAATCTGAGAAGTGTATGCGAGTACACATATAAGCAATGAAACAATGTATCCTTGCACAACTCGACAGCCACGTCCCTCTTTACAATCAATTCCATACAAAGCCAAAGAAAGTACTGTAAATATAACCGAGAGCATGAAATGCAATCATATGAACCCTCACTGCTCAATAGCCAAAAGCGCTGAGCAAAGGCCTAAATTTGAAGCCCTTCACCGGTCTTGGTGACGTCTCCATATGAGTGAAAATTTCTCGAGAGAGACGTTAAGGAAGATACAATCAATACAAACTCAGAAATGCGTTCATCTTACATTTTATGATCAATCCAAGAAAACGTCTGCTAGAGTTATCGTTCTTTTCTCAGAACACAGGCCTTTCTGGTCACCTGATCAGCCACAGCGAAGTATGTCATGCATGCTTAGCAGCATAATGTATTATGTTCATTGAATTGTTTTGTCTACTCAGCAGAGGCCAATGCACCCACTGCTGTATATGAAAAAGCGAGGACTCAACGTTCCCAATATAAAAGGCTGGAATGTTCGCTCCTCTGACTCTCCCTTTGGGGGGGGGGGGGGGGGTGGCAATTTCAGCAGGAGCTTGCGACGATGGTGAAGACTACACTGCGGAAAAGCTTTTCTAACACTATATGTCCATTTCGGTCCCAACCTAGATACCGAGCCCCTGCTGTGGAGGTCCTGAAATTTACAATTTTAATAGAAGACTTTTTGGTCTGCGCATTATAAATTCTTTTCAGATGTGTGGAACTAGAGATTTGTCAAATTTCGGCAGTTCCCGCCACTTTATGAGACAAGGTCTGGGGGCCGCCATGAGGCCCCCACTGGGTCCAGGGCTAAGCCCTGGTGGGGGCCCAGGGGGCGAAGCCCCGGAAGCTTCTGTATTTTACAGATTTTATAGGGCTTTAAATATGTCTCCTATTTAGTCATTTGTACTATTTTCTATCATTAATTTTTTATAAGGTGAAATTAATAAAAATGACGCAAATTTTAAGGGTTTTTGATTGATTGATTGATTGATTGTATCTTGCGTAACGTCTCGCTCGAGAATTTTTCACTCATATGGAGACGTCACCAAGATCGGTGAAGGGCTTCAAATCGGCGCTTAGGGCCATTGAGCAGTGAGGATCCTTTAGCGTGCCACACCTACTGTGACAAGGGGCATCCGTTTTTAAGGTCATCTCCGAGGACCCGTGACATCCACACATTATGCCGAGCGTTTGTCGATGGAACTGTCACTACCTGTTTTAAAGACTTGGGTCTGTCGCGGCCGGGATTTGAACCCCGGCCTTCCGCATGCGGGGCGAACGCTCTAACCTCTCCGCCACTGGTGGGGGGGGGTTGAAAAAAATTAAGTTCTCCCAATAAAGTATTGCAAGAAATCAAAATATTTGGCTATTTATTTCTCCAGGAGTGGAAGAAGAATACAACGATATAGGGCCTCAACCGTGCGCAGCTTTTTGTGCGCCGTAAATCGAAAGTTTTTATAAGGGGTGGATCTGTAGCTCTCTGTTGCGTCAAAATATTTTTCAGAGAGCTCCAGTTTTGTAGCTAATCAGATATTGGTAATAATTGAAAGATAATAGCATTCATTTTTATGCCCCCCTTTGAAAAAGAGGGGGCATATTGTTTTACAACTATCGGTCGGTCGGTCTGTTTGTCGGTCGGTCGGTCTGTAGACCATGTGTTGTCTGCTCAATATCTTTCGACCCCTTTGCTTGATAACAACCAAACTTGGTACAGGGGTTGCCCCTGGAGATTAGATGATCCTTATTGATTTTCAGGTCACATGGTCAAAGGTCAAGGTCAAACTGCTGGTCTTTACCCCATGTGGTAGACCATGTGTTGTCCACTCAATAACTTTTGACCCCTATGCATGATAACTACCACACTTGGTACAAGGGTTGCCCTTGGAGAGTAGATGATCCCTATTGACCTTCAGGTCACATGGTCAAAGGTCAAGGTCAAACCTCTGGTCTTAAGCCCATGTGTTGTCCGCTCAATATCTTTTGACCCCTTTGCTTGATAATAACCAAAATTGATACAGAGGCTTTCCTTAGAGAGTAGATGATCCCTATGGATTTTCAGGTCATGTGGTCAAAGGTCAAGGTCAAACTGCTGGTCTTAACTCCATGTGGTAGACCATGAGTTGTCCGCTCAATATCTTGAGAACCATTCACTTGATTGTAATGATATTTCATATGTGGGTTGGTTATAAAAAGAAGAGTACCCTAATGTTTTTCAGGTCAAAAGGTTAAAGGTCAAGGGTCAATCTACTCTGGACATAGGAATATACTGTCCGCTCATTATCTCGAGAATCCTTTGCCTGACAGACATCAAACTTGGTACACTGATATATCTTTAGAGGAAGATGACCCATATTGATTTTGAAGTCACATGGTCAAAGGTCAAGGGTCAAACTGGACATAGGAATATACTGTCCGGTCAATATCTTGAGAACCCTTTGCTTGACAGACATCGAACTTGGTACACTGGTACATCTTCAGGAAAAGATTACCCCTAATGATTTTGAGGTCAAAGGTCAAGGGTCAAACTGGACATAGGAATATACTGTCCGGTCAATATCTTGAGAACCCTTTGCTTGACAGACTTCAAACTTGGTACACTGGTACATCTTCAGGAAAAGATGACCCCTATTAAATTTGAGGTCACATGGTCAAAGGTCAAGGGTCAAATTGGACATAGGAATATACTGTCCCTTCAATATCTTGAGAACCCTTTGCTTGACAGACATCAAACTTGGTACACTGATACATCTTCAGGAGTTGATTACTCTTATTGATTTTTAGGTCACATGGTCAATCCACTCTTGACATAGGAAGATATTGTCTGCTCAATATTTTGAATTGATGATACTACTCTCAATTAAATGATGTGTGTGTGTATAACCCTTTTCAATTTTGCACCATGGGGGGCATATGTGTTTTACAAACATCTCTTGTTCATGATACAAATAAGATATACAAACAAAATATTCGACTGCCGTAGATATTTAATTTACGATGCGCATTTTCAGATGAAAAAAAAAAAGAATCTCATCATTACTAAAGAGAATACAAAATTAAATTCATGACAAACTCGGACCTCAAGATACTCCAGAGGTGGGATAGAATTAACACGTTCACCACCTGAAACGATGAGATAACTTAATAATATACATGTATAATAGTTTTTTCCCTTTAGCCCTTGTGCTTTTTTTTTTTTTTTTTTTTTTTTTTGTCCTCGGCAGTAAACAGTAAATCTGTCTCGGTTTACAAGACAGACACGGAATATAGCGCGATTGCTGACTATAGTTTCTATAGATCGCTATAATAGAAAAGAAATATATAGGCACCTGATCCCACTTATCGTCCGTCCGTCACCCAAGAACTATTAAAGTGTAAGATGTGGGACTTTTTTAAACATGGGTGTATTCTGATCTGTTGACGTTTACCCTTTTATTTCACATTAATATCTTAATTGACATCTTTCGCGGTTATTAGCACATGCGTAATCCTGAGAAAATTTTCGTCGGGGCAGTATAACAAATTGTGGTTTACATATACTATTTTCCAGTGATGGCTATGGTAATTATTAAATAAGCACGTCCGTCACACTCCATAGTTGTTTAAATGCGTAAGTTGTAGTTTTTATTGTTGAGCCGTTTGTTTGACGGACATCGTGTTTTATCCCCAAACATTGACTTTTTTTCATCTGAGAAGCACTGCATGCAGTACCTGGAATTACTTGGTCCGTCGTATTTCTGTCTGTCCGTCTGTAACACCCTAGAACTTTGAAGCTATGAGACGGAACTTTGATATTTAGTGTGTGTGTGTGTCTTACGTGAATTTCGTGTAAATTATGTTTACAGATTGTATCGCTAATATTATCCCATGGTTTAGTCCTTACAGGGGACACATTCTATATTACCCCATGGTTTAGTCCTTACAGGGGACACATTCTATATTACCCCATGGTTTAGTCCTTACAGGGGACACATTCTATATCATCCCATGGTTTAGCCCTTACAGGGTACACATTCTATATTATCCCATGGTTATGCCCTTACAGGGGACACATTCTATATTATCCCATGGTTTAGTCCTTATAGGAGACACATTCTATATTATCCCATGGTTTAGCCCTTACAGGGGACACATTCTATATTATCCCATGGTTTAGTCCTTACAGGAGACACATTCTATATTATCCCATGGTTTAGTCCTTACAGGGGACACATTCTATATTATCCCATGGTTTAGCCCTTACAGGGTACACATTCTATATTATCCCATGGTTTAGCCCTTACAGGGGACACATTCTATATTATCTCATGGTTTAGTCCTTACAGGGGGCACATTCTATATTATCTCATGGTTTAGTCCTTACAGGGGACATATTCTACATTATCCCATGGTTTAGTCCTTACAGGGGACATATTCTACATTATCTCATGGTTTAGTCCTTACAGGGGGCACATTCTATCAAAGTTCCATGTATGTATTCTGAAATGTGCTTATATTTTAAGAATTACTCATTAAAAAACTTTTCTGTCAACGACTGAAACGTGGAATGTATACATTAACTATAGTTTTTGTGTGCATTGAAATATTTGTCTCAGTTAACAAGGTCTCTACGAAATAAAACAGTTATGAGGTTTGTTACTGCCCCTGTACAGAAATGATTCTCTCGATACTTGTCTGTAAACGGCCGCCAACAAACTGGTTATCGTTTATAGTGATTTGTGTTCTTTCTACGTTAATTGGATTTTTGTTACATCTAATATTGTTTTTGTATGCTGAATGGGAACAATTCATTGAATTATGAAATCAATTTTTGATAAACATTATGCATGTTTATATAACCTCTTATGATTATGACGCATTTCGTAAACAATTTAAAGTGACAATGAAAACCATGAACATAACAGAGAGAGAAAGAGAGATTTCTTCACAATTTTTCCGTAAATTTTACTGAATTACTTACTATCATCTTCGCTAGCCAAGGCGTTTCTCTGTTTCTCTTCCAGGAACACCGTGTATCATTGTCACCCTTGGATAGCTAAAATGACTAAACATGTACAATGAGAAAGTCTGCGAATTCCTAATATTACCAAAGTTGGTCACCTAATGTCAGGTTATTTTGGAATAAGTGAATGGAAATGTTTTGTTCACGAGGAAACTGGATCCAGATTGATTAATTGTACGATTCATTTAACTATCCGTGCACTGTGCAATCTTCAGATCATTTAAATTTCTGTGTGTAACTCATATACAAATTGGCATACCTTTGAAATTTTACTACTTCAGCTGCTCAACAGATCGATATAGCACATAGGAGCTTTGCTTTCTACATCACTTAATGTGCAGTCTTTGTTTGAGATTTTGTTTTTCCTCCTAACCAAACAATCAAGCTATTTGCGAAAGCAAACTAAAAAGTCAATATTTTAATTGTTTTCGACCTGTTGCATAATCACCTACTCTGTTCTCTCTGTCTAATGAAATTGATTACTGTCAGTGAAAACACCATTATGCCCCGGCATGTATACCGTTCCATCACCAACGGGAATGAAAATAATTGTGTGAAATGTGAGGTGAGGCTATCTCGTGCATTTTGAGATATGAATAAGAAGCTACAGTTTTGTTTATGATTCGATGTTGTTCGCTGTCATAACTCGTGTCTTCTGATAGTGTCACGTGCCACACAATGATAATCTTACCGGGGGAGAGGAGTCGTTTATTTTATTAACAAGGTCAGAACTGATGTAGATATAGATAGGTGAGTGACAGAGTATTTAACTTAGCCACAATCATGCAGGTAATCATAAACGTGGGTAACCTGGTACACTGTGCAGTAGCATCAATTCTCGTTGTAATTGTCTGAATCCATAAAGAGTTTATTATCTATCAATATATTGACCTTTTTGCTAATGTTGCAGATACATTTTTTATGCCTCTGATGGGATTTGAACACGGGTCTCTGGCACACAAGTCAAGCACGCTAGCAATTGAGCTAAAGGGTTAACCCACTAGCCAGAGCTAGTAGGAATGCCATATCACTCACACTACCACATTGTCCCCCTCCTTTTTAAGAGTCCTCCCAGACTCTTCCGGAGTGCCAACACCTGTGGGGCGAAGTACTGAGGACTATTTCTCTCACCCGCCAGAGTTAACTCGAATCCCAACGCGGGCTCCATATGTAACAGAGACATTTGTATGCCTCTGATGGGATTTGAACCTGGCTTTCTGGCACACAAGTCCAGCACTCTAGCAATCGAGTTCAAGGGTTAACTCACTCTACCACACTAAACATGTATGTAAACTTACATTTGTGGGAGTTGATGGTCTGTCTGATCTACAGATTTCTACGTAGCTTAAATATCTTTTGATATTATCGTAGGAATATAAGCATGTATTTATATCAAGCTATATAAGTTATACACGTTATGCTAATTATATGATTTAACTCAATTGGATTAAAAATTAATGAAGCTAATCCCCTATTTAATCATGTCTTCTCCGAGTTGGATAGAGAACGTCCCATTTCGACAATTCATGATCACGTGACATTACATGTGGAATTTCGAAAGTAAACAATTTACATTGCGATGTGAAAGCGCGGACAGGCTGTTGACGGGACACATTCAGATATAAACATCAGTCAGACAGAAAACAGGGTAGAGGGCACCACTTTGAGCGATGGAGGGGGTTAAATGATATCACCATCCAGTACCACTAAATTCTGTAAACGAAATCCTGATTGTCCATGTTTCTGAATTTTTTGCGCGCGCTTGCGCACCTCTACCATAAACGTTATACCTCCATAAATGAGCATTAGAAAATCCCCGTTTTCTCCCTACATTGAGTAGACCAGTACTCCTTTAATACCCTTAAATAATTTGTCAAATCGTATTATTTTTCATAGTAAAACATGCTGACATTTGGGACCGGTTTTTAACATCAAACAAAATACTGTTTAATACTGCACATACATGTATACATGTACCTTTAACCTTCTCCTTATAAGCAGTGTCACCTCTACAGGTTAGATAGTTAACCTACTGTCACGTACTGTCTGCTGTCTATAGTTCAGTACTTGTCCTGGTCTAGGCAGTGTGACCTGTCTGGTCTCTACAGGTTAGATAGTTAACCTACTGTCACGTACTGTCTGCTGTCTATAGTTCATTACTTGTCCTGGTCTAGGCAGTGTGAACTGTCCAATCTCTACAGGTTAGATAGTTAACTATTGTCACGTACTGTCTGCTGTCTATAGTTCATTACTTGTCCTGGTCTAGGCAGTGTGACCTGTCTGGTCTCTACAGGTTAGATAGTTAACTATTGTCACGTACTGTCTGCTGTCTATAGTTCATTACTTGTCCTGGTCTAGGCAGTGTGAACTGTCCAATCTCTACAGGTTAGATAGTTAACTATTGTCACGTACTGTCTGCTGTCTATAGTTTATTACTTGTCCTGGTCTAGGCAGTGTGACCTGTCCAATCTCTACAGGTTAGATAGTTAACTATTGTCACGTACTGTCTGCTGTCTATAGTTCATTACTTGTCCTGGTCTAGGCAGTGTGAACTGTCTGATGTCTACAGGTTAGATAGTTAACCTATTGTCACGTACTGTCTGCTGTCTATAGTTCATTACTTGTCCTGGTCTAGGCAGTGTGACCTGTCCAATCTCTACAGGTTAGATAGTTAACCTATTGTCACGTACTGTCTGCTGTCTATAGTTCATTACTTGTCCTGGTCTAGGCAGTGTGAACTGTCCAATCTCTACAGGTTAGATAGTTAACCTATTGTCACGTACTGTCTGCTGTCTATAGTTCATTACTTGTCCTGGTCTTCGTTTTTGTGAGGAGTACACTATAACAGACCGTGGTTTGTCTGCTGTTGTTGACGTGGCCATTATCACAGGCCTATTCTCCATTAAACAAGCATCATCATTGGTTATGAAGATTTCTAGTTTGATATGTGAAGGTGGATACATAGGAAACAGGGGTGGATCCAGGAATTGTGGTTACGGGGGCGCCACTTTATGAGGCAGTGGGTCCAGGGCGAAAGCCTGGTGGGGGTCCAGGGGACGAAGCCCCCGGAAGCTCCTGGATTTTACAGATTTTATGGGGCTTGAAATATTTCTCCTATTTAAAAGTAATTTTTTCTATTTTCTATCATTTTGATAAGGTGAAATTGATCAAATGACCCAAATTTGAAGGGTTTTTTTTTTTTTTTTTTGGAAAAAATTAAGTTCTCCCAATAAAGTAATTCAAGAAATCAAAGGATTTTGTCATTTACTTCTCCGGGAGTGGAAGAAATTATTGCTTCTTTTATCGTTTAGTACATTTTCCGAAACAAGATACCGCGATTGACCTTAAATTTGAAAATTTTAGGAGGGGGGGGGGGCGGCTGCGCCCCATATCTAAATCCGCCACTGGAAAAAAAAGGATATATTGAATTCATCTAAATATTGTTATCTGTTATCATTTTGCCAGAGCAGAAGCTGCAAAATCCTACTTCAAGATGTATTCATGTGTTTCTCCATGTAATGGTATATTGAGTCAGAGTAAGCCGGATTCGGGGTAAATATACATTAAACAGCTCCTCATTATGCATCACAAAATCTCCATGTCGTGGAAATTTAAAAATGATGATTAACTCCTGCCATCCAGGAAGCTGTCTCGACCAGTTCTTTAGTGAACATTACCCTCTAATTCACTAAATGGCAGGTAACCACAAAGCAACCCATTCTGAAACTAATATTCATAATTGATTAAGACAATAAACAAAGTATATTTTGACTCGAGAACGATTTGGTCGTGCCTTGGAGACTGACACACATCGACAGATGCTGTACAAGATTCGCTGAGGAATATTTATATTGACAAGCAAGACTTTTCTTGTCAAGGTCTCTAAAAGAAGCACGTGTCCGTCAGATAGGAGAGCAATTTCAGCAAGTAAATTCAAAGATACGTAGTTTATTCTGGTTGTACGTTTACGGTTTCTTCTTTATGTGATCTGGTTATCGGTCAGTGTTATCGTAACATGTTGTACAATTTTGTAAGAAATGATGAGATGAACGGCTACAGAAAACGCGTGGAAGAAAGAAATATACCCGTAGACCTGATCAAGATATAGGGCCCACGGCAGGTGTGACCGGTCCACAGGGGATGCTTACTCCTCCAAGGCACTTTATCCCACCTCTGGTGTGTCCTGGGGTCCGTGTTTGCCCTACCCTTAATATTATATTTTTATGAGATTGATCACTGTTAGTTCTGTTTGCTTGTTCATCCTATACATGTATATTCTATCAATCAGTGTCAGACATAAAACTTTAGACTATGTACACGGTTACGTACATGGAGATCTGCTCTCTGTAATAATGCGCTCGGTGTGTGTGTTAGGTTACTATTGAATGCTGGTATAAAATAAGTACAGGAAGTATATCGATCATATTCCTCCTTGGAATTTATACCATATTTTCTATAACTCAAACTCGTATATACACCGTGTTCACAAAATGAAATTAGATATACTGTTCCCGCCATTTATCCACAGGTCCGGATCCACAGTGTATTCACGAATATCTTCAGCAAAATCTCGCACGGAGCTCAGAGACTTCTGGTAAGAAAGAGAAAGAAATGCACACAAGTTTCAGGTTTCCACTCATTCCACTGCAGATTTAGGTCCCCGGTGTAACCGTGCTTTCTCATTACATTTTCTGAAATCTGACACCAAATCAAATTTGCGATGATGAGGAACTAAAACACAATTTGCCTCTCTGTAAACAGTTGATTTTCTCTATTTAATTGTATAATTCGGTTTTGAACATGAAACAGCATGTTGAATTTACAGAGATTATATCGACCAATTCATTTTTTGGGGGGAACTGCACGCACCAAATTTATCGTTACACTAACAGCTGGTCAAAATATCCTCTGGTACCATTTATTTTACATTTGTAACTCTAGGAAAACTTCCTGAAGTTTTATTCCTTTCTGATATCTTGAAAGCCACGTAAAATTCAAGCTTGTGGTAAATATCATATTTTAATGTTTGAAATATCGAACATAACAAAAGATTAGTTTTTTGTATTTTGACAGTCAATGATAGTGTTAAACACATAATAAGAGTGGAATGATATGAAATATAATGTCATGTCCAATTCGCTGTTACACGAGCATTTCGTCCATAAAGTCATCTCGCTTTATCCACCTAAAACTCCACAGAATTGGACAGAATACAGACAGAGACACGCCCATTATTGCCAGCATGAAGCTCCATCCGACACTGCATTGGCCCGTGTCATAAGGCCCCGCCCCCGCGCCACAGTAGTACCTGAAGAAGGGACTTCCAAATCCTAGGGGGTATGTTAGAAGAGCGGACATGACTACCAGTACTGGAAAATAAATTCAGATTTTAAGTACAAAAAATACATTTTTTCTTATTCAACAAGAATTTCGTTCTAAATTAAGTTGTTGGTTTTTTGTTTTTGTTTTTTTGGGTTTTTTTTTTTTTTTTTTTCATGCATCAATGTGGTTGTTTGAATAAAGGTATTCAATGTATAACGGCCATAATTCATATCTAGTAAACGGATGGTGTTATTTTTACAATCATGGTATTATTTTGAAGGGTTCATCGAATTTACAAAATGTTTATACTGCTTGGTTGACTTCACCTTGAATATTACATGAAGTCTATAGGAGGGACATGTTTTAGTGAATTATTCTTATAAGAAATTGTATTTCATACAAACCTTTTGGTAAAAGTTATAAAATATTTCTTTGTATACTAGTGTGAAATAAGATTAATCGTTTACCAGATAGATATTTAAAAAATATATATATAAAACTATACTAATTGTTCTTTGTGAATATTAATATTTTGTCATTCCATTTTTCTCCTATTATATTACCATTGTTCTTGTTTGAAGTCGTGTAAATGGTAACTACTGTTGTCCTGTGTATCAGCAGTTTCACAGAATCTGTCTTGTCTAGAGACACGTTACATTCTTAAGAGTTTTCTGTCGGGGGGGGGGGGGGGGGGGGGTCGTGCATTTAATCAGCTAAATTAATTGATGTTTACAAAAGAAACAGCCAGCCTTCTTTATTACTTAAACCGAAATCAAATCGAATTTGCCATCTTGTCTTTAACAACAAATACATTTTCTCGCTCATATTGATCAATATAATTGATACGGAGAAGGCTTATATAGGCATTGCCTGAGCACTGCCTAATCCTTATTATGTTATTCATAATAAAACACTGTTTAAATTAAATAAAATTGATACCATGTTTCAGCCTAAAGTTGATAAATATTGGAAGGCGGAAAATCCTAATCAACTCAGATTTCAACTTTAATTTAAAACATGTAAGTACATCAACTCACGCAGACGTAATCAAAGCGTTTAAGTTTCAAATAAAGACGTACAAACTAAAATCGTGGATTTCATGCATTGTGGATTCTTTTGATTTTCTGTTCTTTGTTACGTCATCATTCAGTCCACCTAACCGTTACACGTGTAATAATGTACCTCATCTCAAAAGCAACATGACGGTTACAGCGAGAAATGATGGCCATATTCTTCATATTTACAGCGAGAAATGATGACTGTATTCTTTATATTTACAGTGAGAAATTATAACCGTATTCTTTAGTAAATAAAAACGTTATCCTTTTACTCAAGAAACACCACGTTCAGCCATTGAATGATATAATATAGGACCCTTTCCTTTCAAAACCAAAGGCACACTGAACTTCAATCGAATGTAATTTGTTTCTCTGTCAACATATATTTCCAATGATTCCCCCAGTCTGTAATGTTTCGCCATTATATTGTTGGGAAGTAAAATATTTACAAGTATTTCCGGATTCTATAAGAGACATGACACGTAGATGTAAAATTCCAACATCTAGAACTTAGGGGCCTCTCCTAAGCCCACTGGGGGCATTAAGCCATAACACCCCCACTCCCGTCTTCATTTGTTCGAAAATATATTCACGTTTCTTGATACCCTCCCCCCTCCCTCCCTTGAAATTCTTATTAACACTTGCTATAAATTAAGTGTTTTCAAAAATGATGAAAACTAGATTTATGTTTATCTAAGTAAAATGAGTACAGTTTACGGTATTTAATGTAATTTACTCCAACAACAATGAGAAAATTCATTTCGATTTATACAGGGAGGGGTAACTTCATAAACATATGACAAGTTACCTCTATGTTTGTAGGAATTTTAGAGTTGCACTTATCACAATAAACTATATATATATATATATATATATATATATATATATATATATATATATATATATATCAACGCATGCATCATTTTTGTTTGTATCACGTGACCTTAACAATGACTATTCTTGAGCTTGATATCTACAGATATGTTACACCCCCCCCAGAAGTCTGTGATATATACAGGAAGAGACAATGTGTAAATTCTGTTATTGTCACCAAGCGGACCATTAGATCGCCGCGAAACTGACCTCTAACAAGACACCATCTTATGGGTGATATACTGCTGAGGAGGTGGTCATCATTTCACCACTATACAAGTTCAGAATATAATCTTTTCAGCATCAATATTAGAGGTCTGTGTTTGTCTTTTGTGAGATAATAAGCTTATTAAGCAGACATTGATAGCGGTGCCACATGTTTCCAGAACCAATAGGATTTCAGATAACACGACGACCGATCAGCACAGTTTATGAACAGTGCTCAAAAATCGTTGTGATCCAAGACTATTTTTGCTTGAATTTACGACGTAATGCTATATTGCAAAGATTAGATTGTGATGCGCGGGGTGCCGAAGAAGTGTCGTATCTTCTCAAAAAAAACACCTCCGCTCGCGTTTATTGCCACAACTGGCATAGTATTATATGAACTTTCGATTTATTCGGTCCTAGACAAGAACAAGATGAGGCAATAGATAATATCCGACTGCTTAAAACAAATTTTCTACATTTGGGAACGCGGGTGTTCGTTTGTTGGAAGATAACAATTGATTGCTTCATCATTTGTCTCATAAAGAACGCGTCTCGCTCCCTAAATCAGCATTCCGAATTTCAATTTATCCAAAAACTCGTAATGTGCACTACATTTATTATCTCCTACACACTGACTGTAGAAATATCTTCCGCTGAAGTCGTGGAAAACATAATACGTCCTCCAAGGCATCATGTAACTTAACCTTTTTAAATGTATACATAGCTATTATAGAGGATTTGATACGTGGTAAATATTTTATGAAAGGCATCGTATAGGTATTCTAACAAAGGCATTCTAGAGATAGGTAAAAAAAAAAAAAAGTATCAAACATTTAAGACCTGGTTATCTTTGTTAAATGATTTCATTACCTGCAGTTGTTTGGACATATTTGGTTGTCGTGGAAACATATCTATCCCATTTTCCTTGAATGACGAGTGACAGTAGTCCAATGAACACACTGGCAATAAACAGGAAGGTTCCACTGGAGAAGAGAAGAAACGCCGCCCTCCAGGTCCCTGACGGAATGTTACCTAAATGTAGCTCTTTCCCATAGGGTAAACAGGTTTTGTGCATGGCGTTGACGTGGAGATCCCGGTTCTCCTGAGTGGCCATGACACAGTACTTCTGTAGTCCGAAGGAGTGAAGGTTGTCCGGGTGTAGGACCCAGGACGGCTGTGACAGACACACGGACCAAACGACAGCAATGGCGACGGTCAGGAGCACCCACAGACAAAACACAAAAGATACCATCATATATCATATCTACCTGTCATTCGTGAACGACACATGACGAGGCAAGATAGGTATCTACATTCCTAGTTAAATTCACATCAAGGACAGCGCTCCTCTAATTAGAACAGTAAATACTTTTAACACTTTCATCAATTAATGCTCAAGCATCGATTTCACTTCCGACGGGTTTACTCATCAAATGGTCCAAATGTTTGCTTTCCTTTCTACTCTTTGAAATCCCACTTCGATCTAAAACAATAAATCGATTCCTCATATATAAAACATCAGAGACATCAAATATATATGGAAATGCTTTTCATTACCATCGTTAGTGTACATGAATGAGAAAGGCAATCCAGTCTCCGCTAAGTCTTTAAGGACGTATCACTACGAGCACCTGTAGACGGGGTTATTTCCCCCACGGGACTAATCCTATTAGGTCCATTCACATCTGATAGATATACCAACTAAAACGTTGTTCATCTATAGTCAGTGAATGAAAACTAACACCGCGGACACTGGAAACCTGAGCCCGCATTTGCCTCGGCTTTCCGCGATAAAAAATAACCCCTGTTGATACTTCGTTATCGTAAAATAACCCGTATTCTATCTGTCATGCACGTCTTTTTGACTTAAAACTGACCAACCAAGTTCCGCATTCGTTCAATAAGCCTCCCCTCTCAATACTAAGAACCAAAACACATTCCGATACCACCGCTCAATTACGGCAGTCAAGAAGCACGTGCGCGCGTGCTGCGATGTGACGTTCCCTCCCACTTGGCATTCCCAAATTTAATTCAATACATCTTTCCTTTCTTAATTAAAAAGTCTTAAGCTTTGGAAACATGCATGCTCAGAGTCTGGTCTTATTCCGGATTCACTAAACCAACAAGGAAACGAATAATCCGAGGTTGATGGTGTCTCCGGGGGTGAAGATTACAAGTAATTTTAAAACATATTTCATGTGAGGGTACGGTTACCGACAGAATGTTCAAATCCGTCAAATTTTTGCGCGGAATTGCGATACTTTAAGACACCTGCTTCCATTTTCAAATTAAGGCACTTGCGCGTTTATTCTTTCTAAAGTGAAACTTGATGTTTGCTCTTCAAAATTAATTTCACTGGCTCCGATTCAAGTAGCTTAATTTAAGGCAAAGTGTAAAATGGTGTTTCACGGATTCTAACGGTTATTGGCTGTTCAATTAACTTTGCGTCATTCAAGCCCAAGACTAGGAGAGACAGCGCCTTTCTTACAGGTAGTGCAGGGGATGTTTGTATCTACCCTCACAAAAAATACTGTAATTAAGTGTAATTTATCGTAAATAAGTCTAATTGACTGTAATCAAGTCTAATTAACTGTAGAATACTACAGTGAAAACATTAATTACTAAGGTAAAAAACATAACCCTTTTAGTTTCCTGGCGTAAAAGCTTTGATACTCAAGTAAAAAACTTAGTGCTTTGTTTTACTGTGAACCTGTTTGTGTAAGTACGATGATATTTTTGATGATTTATCTTAAACTATCGACAAAACATTGAAATCTACTTAGGTGGATAATTTAATATCATAGTAAGCTTTATACAGTAACAACATCCGCCTTTTGATTTATTGTAGTAACAGTACAAACTGCGATATTGCGAGCATTTGTTAGAACAAGTGACGTCACACATTACACAGGTAAATAGTCTAAATCTGTCACACTTCTACATTGTAAGTAGAGAAAATCGCGCAGAAACCGTCAGACTGTTGTGTAAAGTGGTTATCAGAACTGAATGGATTCTGTAAAAAAAAAAATTATATATCTTGTTATGTTTATGAATTATTATCAATTTTTCATTATGCATGCAAAGACCAATAACACGCGTCAACTGCAATCAAATAATGATTCTCCTGAATGAACTTCCAACTCTCCCGTCAGGGTGCTGGGTCTCCACGGCTTTTAATAGATCTATTCATTCAACTGCGCTCTAATGATTCCATGAATTGGAGAAGAGAGTGTTTGTCTTTCTCTGGTGACCGAATTGTTAAACGAGTGTAAGCATGCACGGGATTCCCCCACCCCCAATCAATAAATCCATAATCAAGATTGACACCAACCCTGTCAGAAAGAGATAATCAAAGAGCTAAAGTCTAAATATTAATATCTCGTTGATTTCTTGTTGCAATAGAGGATATGTAAATTGTAATGTGGGGCTGTCACACGGATGTGATCGTCTGTGATAATTATGACATCAAGTGTTTGAATGATTGTTCAGCAATGATGAAAAGCATCGCTTAAACTCCGCAGCGGTGACTTAATCTGATAGATCAGATGAAGTGTCTGTCGATAATCCCGGTGTTTGAGTTGTATGTCATATCAATTCCATTTACAAAGCGGCAAAATATTGTATATATAAATATCATTTTGTCATTCCCGGGGGTCATCTCCTATGACAACGTTTTACAATCGCGTTAATCAACAACTGCTACATAAGTTCTACCTGTTTTATCAGGATGAGTTTAAAAACGATCTGTGTAATAAAGAATAATTTTAGAATTGTTAACATGGTGTTAGAAAAACACATTTCGACAAAATAAAAGTAAACACAAAAAAACGTCGAATTTGATGATTCCCGAGCGAGCCTTTTAGTGCCCTGAATACGCGCAATTCAACAATGAGTGTTTCAGTTCCATTCAACACTTCCGTGTTCTTATTATATATATATATATATATATATATATATATATATATATATATATATATATATATATTATGCAGTATTCGGATTATCTGAACAATAAATCATAAAACTATTATTTTCTACGCAATCCCATCGTGCACTGGAATTTTTATTTTATTTTTAATGTTATCATTATGAAATACTAAAAACTGCCAGCCTAATTTAGCATATGGTGATAAAGATTGACTTGAATTTATATTCCGTGTTTTATGAATCCTAGTTATATACATGTAAAACCACAAATGCTGTAACGCCCATCTCTCGCAGAATTAGAGGGTTTATGGACAACATCGTTCACCGACAGCTCCAGCAGAGGGAACGGTATAATATATTTAGACCCTGTAATTTTTAGCACGCTGGGCCCAGGTGTACAGATTAATTTTGAAAAGGATATTTCACAGTATGGGATTGCTGTTTTGATACAGAGAGATTTGGCTTAGAATCCAGGCGGACCAGATTTGAAAGCCTTCATAATTAAAATATAGGTAAACGTGTATATATATATGTGTATAGGAGTTAATTGGTTAATTGCAAAATATAACTATTACATTGAGTGATCATCAAGGATTTTGATAAACATAATAATGACACAGACAGAAAGGTTTGCTGGAAGGGTTCACCGAGCCCATAAAAAGTTACGTGTGGTGTCACTGTGGTCACGTGGTGCGTTTAGTATTATCACCACGGATAGTGGTACAGGTTATGTGTGGTGCTGATACCTGCGGTCACTGTCGTCACGCGGTGAATAGTGGTACAGGTTATGTGTGGTGCTGATACCTGCGGTCACTGTCGTCACGCGGTGAATAGTGGTACAGGTTATGTGTGGTGCTGTACCTGCAGTCACTGTCGTCACGCGGTGAATAGTGGTACAGGTTATGTGTGGTGCTGTACCTGCGGTCACTGTCGTCACGCGGTGAATAGTGGTACAGGTTATGTGTGGTGCTGTACCTGCGGTCACTGTCGTCACGGGGTGAATAGTGGTACAGGTTATGTGTGGTGCTGTACCTGCGGTCACTGTCGTCACGCGGTGAATAGTGGTACAGGTTATGTGTGGTGCTGTACCTGCAGTCACTGTCGTCACGCGGTGAATAGTGGTACAGGTTATGTGTGGTGCTGATACCAGCGGTCACTGTCGTCACGCGGTGAATAGTGGTACAGGTTATGTGTGGTGCTGATACCTGCGGTCACTGTCGTCACGCGGTGAATAGTGGTACAGGTTATGTGTGGTGCTGATACCTGCAGTCACTGTCGTCACGCGGTGAATAGTGGTACAGGTTATGTGTGGTGCTGATACCTGCAGTCACTGTCGTCACGCGGTGAATAGTGGTACAGGTTATGTGTGGTGCTGATACCTGCGGTCACTGTCGTCACGCGGTGAATAGTGGTACAGGTTATGTGTGGTGCTGATACCTGCAGTCACTGTCGTCACGCGGTGAATAGTGGTACAGGTTATGTGTGGTGCTGATACCTGCGGTCACTGTCGTCACGCGGTGAATAGTGGTACAGTGACTTTCCCACGTTAACCTGTGGATCCTACCGTGCAGCGTAATCTAAAGAAACTGAGATGTACTCCATGAATTAATAACAAACTGGTCTGAACAATACTAGTAATTTCTAACGGACTCACAATATCCAAATCCTTTTCTTTTGAAGGAACGCCGCCCTTTGTTTTAGCACTCACATCGTATTAATGCTACCCATCACATCACCCAGAGTCGCCGCTCCTATCATAAGTAATCTATACCATTCTATTCTTTAATTGATACTTTTAATTAAATTGTAAAAATGTAACTTCCATAACAATTCGTGAAGTTAACTACAATAGTTGGTAACCCCGGAAACCTTACGTACAAGTTAACTACAATAGTTGGTAACCCCGGAAATCTTACGTACAAGTTAACTACAATAGTTGGTAATCCCGGGAATCTTACGTACCTGTTTTGGTTCCATTTGTTCATCAGATAAATCTCCAACACAAAAACATCTCCATGAGAGCATAAATCCCTTTATTGTGAATACTAATCGAATATGTCATATATAAACATACAAGGATGTGCTCAAAGACACGCCTCTCCTGGATAAAAAAAACCCCACCACACCCTTCGTTTTGAGGAAACCTGTAGGGGAGCGGTTATCCTAAGCCTACAATGTATCTTTAGACGAAACGACAGAAGCGAACGGAGAAATATATCAGATTTGTAAATGTATGACAATTTGCAAATCAATAGTAACTCAATTGCATACGATAGCTTTCCTTTAATCCTGTGTGATTACAATTTTCACAAACAATAATTTTCTATCCACCAATTCTGTGCTGTGTCTGTGATATGTGTTGTCTGCTGCAGGCTTATGGGTGTTGTGTAATGGTTTTGAAAAACGAGGTTCATAATTCTCAATTTCCTGCAAGTCGATGTAATGGTAAATCAAATACCGTATATATATGAGAATAAAGTATTGAAGAGAGGTATTGGTAGCGCTTTACATAGAAGCCAATAATGTGATATGCCTCGAGGAAAAGACAGGTGCGAGTTTCCATGGATGTCATTTAAAATTTTCAATCCTGTCTTTCATTTAAATAGCAGGTAACAAGGGAATGCAAAACAAGACGACAGGTCGATTGTTAGAGGAATGTGGTCTCAGACGACAGGTCGAGTGTTAGAGGAATGTGGTCTCAGACGACAGGTCGAGTCGTTACGGTACATGCAGTGGCGTAGCTTCCATTGAGGCAACCGAGGCAGCTGCCTCGGTAAAAAAAAAAAAACAACACCTTTTACGTTGTTAAAATGTCGATAGTTTCTGGGGGTCTGTGCTTAGACCCCCTGCCTCGGTAATATTCGAACCCAAGCTACGCCTGTGACGTGGTTTCAGACGACAAGTCGAGTCGTTACGGTACGTGGTCTCAGACGACAAGTCGAGTCGTTACGGTACGTGGTCTCAGACGACAGATCAAGTCGTAGCGGAATGTGGTCTCAGACGACAAGTCAAGTCGTAGCGGAATGTGGTCTCAGACGACAGGTCGAGTCGTAGCGGAATGTGGTCTCAGATGGCGATCAGAATTTCCCGGCTTTTAATCTATTGTGACATTTTTAATCAATCGTGTACGGAACTTCAGCGGCTGTAAAGGAATGCGTTGTAAGTTACTGTAGAGGTCTGCTTCCTGTCAATCAATCTCGACAACACAAGTGCCATTCTCCATTTCATTCCATTTATCGCTGTCTATTTTTACTTTGGAGTTTCCGATTGTGTCCATTGTGAATTCCCTATGGTTCTGGCCATAGTACATCTCGAAGTTGATTACCGGTCAATTAGACAAGGAGACCCATCTCCCCTGCACATTACTGTCATCCCAGTCATTCCTGGCAGAAGAACAATAGCGCCATTATCTGATAAATAGTCTGTTGATGAGACAGTGCTCGATTTCATCGTAGACCTTTTCTAGGAAGCACCACTCTACTGTAGCGACAACGGGTCATCATCATCGTTCTTTTTTATCCTAGCTGTGGTTGCATGATACACTATTCTTAGACAGAAGACTGTATGCTTTTATAACATGACTGGTTAAAATGCATCCTTTGTTTATGGCCTATCTAGTCTCAGTCTTATTTTGATAATGCACGGAAATGAGTATTTTTTATCTTTCCTATCAGACAGACTGCGCGATATTCCCTAGTTTGTTACATTCTAAGGGAGCTGACTGTTTTGATACACTACTCCTCAGACCTTGAAAGATCGTGTCATTGCACGTTTGACCTTTGCTCTAGATCTTGACGCGCATGCTCAACATGTAACAATCAGCAAGAGTAAAGCAGCCACGGACCCTCGGATATACCAGATCTAGAGGTGAGCTCAGGTGTCTAGGAGGAGTAAGCATCCCTGTTGACCGGTCACACCCGCCGTGAGCCTTCTGTCGTGGGTGCTTCTTTATACTCATGTTCTGGATGCTGCGGCTGACTGACATTTTGTGCTTCTTTGATTCCCACTGGTTTAAGAACAGCGGTTTTAATCTGTTCTCACATAACTGATTCTCATTGGTTAAGAACAGCGGTTTTAATCCGTTCTCACATAACTGATTCTCATTGGTTAAGAACAGCGGTTTTAACCCGTTCTCACATAACTGATTCTCATTGGTTAAGAAAAGCGGTTTTAATCCGTTCTCACATAACTGATTCTCATTGGTTAAGAACAGCGGTTTTAATCCGTTCTCACATAACTGATTCTCATTGGTTAAGAACAGCGGTTTTAATCCGTTCTCACATTCTCATTGGTTAAGAACAGCGGTTTTAATCCGTTCTCACATAACTGATTGGTTAGTTTGTATCTTGTTGTACGTTCAGTTTGAGAGACGTCGCCAGCTATAGGTGAAATGCCACAAATCTTCACCTACACATGGCGCATACGGGTTGTTTATCGGTGTTGGGTGTGTACATGTACCACGGATATTACTTTCGTAGGGACGGCTCTAGTTAGTCAGAAATGCAGTAAAAAAACAACCCAAAATACCAGTGTGATCTTGAATTTAAATCTTTTGACTCTATAATCAATCATTTGATTGCCTTTTCTATCATGCGTGTGAAATTTTCTATTCATCAATTCCTACCTTTATCTATAATCTGTATGCCAACACCATATCATATCTCCGTATTCATTCGTTCTACATGTACGTAAATTGGCTTTTGAAACTTTGGGTGCACATGGAACTTGCGAGATAGACGGATACAAACTATACCTATATATTTTCTTAGGTTAAAAGGACATCGATCAAAATCAATCAAATGAAACAGTATCAATGACATCATTTAAAGAGTCGTTGCTTTTTCCCTTTGAATTGCTACAAAATGAAAGTAGTGGAGATAAAACTGCTGGTACACGTCATAGCTCAAGGACCCAATCAAACATAGAGTAAAGAGCTGTAAATCCTGTGAATGCAATAGAAGTAATGATTCTGTAGCCTCGTTCTTGCTTACATGCAAGGTGAAGATAACGAACAGTGATCAATCTCATAACTCCTACAAGCAATACAAAATAGATAGTTGGGCAAACACGGACCCCTGGACACACCAGAGGGGGGATCAGGTGCCTGGGAGGAGTAAGCATCCCCTGTTGACAATGTGAGGTAGAAGTTATCCAGTGTTGTGTGGAGATCTACAAAATGTAGGTCAAGGATATATCAATATCACATCAACAATTCCGGATGCTTCTCATTCTATGATACCGTGTTGAAGGAGTTATCTGCTTAATGGCGTCCTTGATACTCTTTGCGGTGTCCTTGATAATCTTGGCGGTGTCCTTGATACTCTTACGCTATGTAATGGATATAAGCCAAAAACTGTCCATTCTGTGAGAGAAAGACCTGATCGAGGCCCGTAGTGCCGAGATTAGTTCTTTCTCTCACAGAATGGACAGTTCGAGTCTATATCCTACTTAAAACATTACATCTTTTGTTATAAGAATGGACAGTATCAGGTAAACCCATTGACAACGATAATTATGAATAAAGCTATTTTTGAATAATCTGACAATATAACCAGTTTTGCGTAGAAGTCTGTTTCTTCTGTTCACTTATTGGACAGTGTCAGGTACATGTAAGTAGTATTGTACTGCAGGTTTTATATTCACTCACTCTATAGTACTAAGCCATATCAACATGTCTTCCTCTGATGGGGAGAGCAATTTCATTGCACCATCAACAATTTAAGGATTTTAATGAAAGTACTGCAAAAGTTATCTTAATGAGTGTTATATTCTGGATATGGAAGGTGAGAAAGTTATGGAGCCAAATTTTTATTTGAAAAACATTGTGTTTTCGAATATTTGGATGAGGAAATAATTAACGCCAGCCAAAAGAACTAAATACGCCCAACTCGTGAAATGAAATTATTCATGAAAGCGAAAATAATAATTCAGAATTAGGATATGCTAATAAAGAAAATATTTTTCTAAAAGCGTTGCAAAGAAGTTTTGGAATGTGCCTCTGAATCCAGCGAAATTCAAATACAGTATGGAAATATGTCTTTCAAATTTAAGTTTTGATGCGATATAATAATGGCCAATGGAATTTTTAAAATTGTGAATCTTAAAGTTGAAACAGAGAATTCTACTAAGGGGAAATATCATTTT
The DNA here is from genome assembly GCF_947568905.1 of Ostrea edulis. Classification (NCBI taxonomy): domain Eukaryota; kingdom Metazoa; phylum Mollusca; class Bivalvia; order Ostreida; family Ostreidae; genus Ostrea; species Ostrea edulis. The sequence goes on from NC_079164.1 coordinate 5,719,126, forward strand.
TAAGTGTTTCGGTGATCTTTCCGATATCTGTGTTGATTCTTACTTGTAGGGAATTTAAAATTAAATTTGTATGTCTTTGACAAACGTATTGTCTTCTTCTTATTTTCAGCCTACCTGTAGACGTCTAGTAAGTTATTGGGTTTACCTGACACTGTCCAATAAGTTGACAATTACTGTCCATTATTTTTAAGAACGGACAGTATCTGTCCATTCTTAAAAATAATGGACAGCAATTGTCAACTTATTGGACACCTACAGGTAACCTTTTCACTACAAGTGGACTTTCTCCTATATAAAAGCCTAAAAAGACAAAGGATTGCGTAACAAAAATGTTTTAAATCTGAATTATACTACATATACGGCCTAATATGATAATTGCGAATATCAGAGACAGTATGAGAGTGATGGATACTGGTTTTGATTGGATCCAGGGACTGTATGAGAGTGCTGTATCATGGATACTGGTTTTGAGTGGATCCAGGGACTGTATGAGAGTGCTGTATCATGGATACTGGTTTTGAGTGGATCCAGGGACTGTATGAGAGTGATATATCATGGATACTGGTTTTGATTGGATCCAGGGACTGTATGAGAGTGCTGTATCATGGATACTGGTTTTGAGTGGATCCAGGGACTGTATGAGAGTGCTGTATCATGGATACTGGTTTTGAGTGGATCCAGGGACTGTATGAGAGTGCTGTATCATGGATACTGGTTTTGAGTGGATCCAGGGACTGTATGAGAGTGCTGTATCATGGATACTGGTTTTGATTGGATCCAGGGACTGTATGAGAGTGCTGTATCATGGATACTGGTTTTGATTGGATCCAGGGACTGTATGAGAGTGCTGTATCATGGATACTGGTTTTGAGTGGATCCAGGGACTGTATGAGAGTGCTGTATCATGGATACTGGTTTTGAGTGGATCCAGGGACTGTATGAGAGTGCTGTATCATGGATACTGGTTTTGAGTGGATCCAGGGACTGTATGAGAGTGCTGTATCATGGATACTGGTTTTGAGTGGATCCAGGGACTGTATGAGAGTGCTGTATCATGGATACTGGTTTTGAGTGGATCCAGGGACTGTATGAGAGTGCTGTATCATGGATACTGGTTTTGATTGGATCCAGGGACTGTATGAGAGTGCTGTATCATGGATACTGGTTTTGAGTGGATCCAGGGACTGTATGAGAGTGCTGTATCATGGATACTGGTTTTGAGTGGATCCAGGGACTGTATGAGAGTGCTGTATCATGGATACTGGTTTTGAGTGGATCCAGGGACTGTATGAGAGTGCTGTATCATGGATACTGGTTTTGAGTGGATCCAGGGACTGTATGAGAGTGCTGTATCATGGATACTGGTTTTGAGTGGATCCAGGGACTGTATGAGAGTGCTGTATCATGGATACTGGTTTTGAGTGGATCCAGGGACTGTATGAGAGTGCTGTATCATGGATACTGGTTTTGAGTGGATCCAGGGACTGTATGAGAGTGCTGTATCATGGATACTGGTTTTGAGTGGATCCAGGGACTGTATGAGAGTGCTGTATCATGGATACTGGTTTTGATTGGATCCAGGGACTGTATGAGAGTGCTGTATCATGGATACTGGTTTTGAGTGGATCCAGGGACTGGGTAAAGTAATGGATCCCGTAACACGACATGGGTTAGTTAATTTGACATGGGTTAGTTAATTTGACATGGGTTAGTTAATTTGACATGGGTTAGTTAATTTGACATGGGTTAGTTAATTTGACATGGGTTAGTTAATTTGACATGGGTTAGTTAATTTGACATGGGTTAGTTAATTTGACATGGGTTAGTTAATTTGACATGGGTTAGTTAATTTGACATGGGTTAGTTAATTTGACATGGGTTAGTTAATTTGACATGGGTTAGTTAATTTGACATGGGTTAGTTAATTTGACATGGGTTAGTTAATTTGACATGGGTTAGTTAATTTGACATGGGTTAGTTAATTTGACATGGGTTAGTTAATTTGACATGGGTTAGTTAATTTGACATGGGTTAGTTAATTTGACATGGGTTAGTTAATTTGACATGGGTTAGTTAATTTGACATGGGTTAGTTAATTTGACATGGGTTAGTTAATTTGACATGGGTTAGTTAATTTGACATGGGTTAGTTAATTTGACATGGGTTAGTTAATTTGACATGGGTTAGTTAATTTGACATGGGTTAGTTAATTTGACATGGGTTAGTTAATTTGACATGGGTTAGTTAATTTGACATGGGTTAGTTAATTTGACATGGGTTAGTTAATTTGACATGGGTTAGTTAATTTGACATGGGTTAGTTAATTTGACATGGGTTAGTTAATTTGACATGGGTTAGTTAATTTGACATGGGTTAGTTAATTTGACATGGGTTAGTTAATTTGTCAAATCGAATCTACTTAGAGGAAACTGGAATTTTGGCCTGAGTATTGTAACTGAATTGTACTGTGACCACAGAGGCGGGCCGAAACCCGGGTAAGACTGATAATTACTGGTACCTCAAATTAGTTCAGGCTGAGTACCGGGTTAGACTGCTAATTACTGGTAGTTAAGGATAGTTCGGGCTGAGGACCGGGTAAGACTGATAATTACTGGTAGTTAAGAATAGTTCGGGCTGAGGACCGGGTTAGACTGATAATTACTGCTAGTTAGGGTTAGTTCGGGCTGAGGACTGATAATTACTGGCAGTTAAGGATAGTTCAGGCTGAGGACCGGGTTAGACTGGTAATTAGTGGTAGTTAAGGATAGTTCAGGCTGAGGGCTGATAATTACTGGTAGTTAAGGTTAGTTCAGGCTGAGGAGCGGGTAAAACTTATTATTACTGGTAGTTAAGGATAGTTCGGGCTGAGGACTGATAATTACTGGTAGTTAAGAATAGTTCGGGCTGAGGACTGATTATTACTGGTAGTTAAGGATAGTTCAGGCTGAGGACCGGGTAAGACTGATAATTACTGGTAGTTAAGAATAGTTCGGGCTGAGGACCGGGTTAGACTGATAATTACTGCTAGTTAGGGTTAGTTCGGGCTGAGGACTGATAATTACTGGCAGTTAAGGATAGTTCAGGCTGAGGACCGGGTTAGACTGGTAATTAGTGGTAGTTAAGGATAGTTCAGGCTGAGGGCTGATAATTACTGGTAGTTAAGGTTAGTTCAGGCTGAGGAGCGGGTAAAACTGATTATTACTGGTAGTTAAGGATAGTTTGGGCTGAGGACTGATTATTACTGGTAGTTAAGGATAGTTCAGTCTGAGGGCTGATAATTACTGGTAGTTAAGGATAGTTCAGTCTGAGGGCTGATAATTACTGGTAGTTAAGGTTAGTTCAGGCTGAAGACTGATAGTTACTGGTAGTTAAGGATAGTTTGGGCTGAGGACTGATTATTACTGGTAGTTAAGGATAGTTTGGGCTGAGGACTGATTATTACTGGTAGTTAAGGATAGTTTGGGCTGAGGACTGATTATTACTGGTAGTTAAGCATAGTTTGGGCTGAGGGCTGATAATTACTGGTAGTTAAGGATAGTTCAGACTGAGGACTGATAGTTACTGGTAGTTAAGGATAGTTTGGGCTGAGGACTGATTATTACTGGTAGTTAGGGATAGTTTGGGCTGAGGACTGATTATTACTGGTAGTTAAGGATAGTTTGGGCTGAGGACTGATTATTACTGGTAGTTAAGGATAGTTTGGGCTGAGGGCTGATAATTACTGGTAGTTAAGGATAGTTCAGACTGAGAACTGATAGTTACTGGTAGTTAAGGATAGTTTGGGCTGAGGACTGATTATTACTGGTAGTTAAGAATAGTTTGGGCTGAGGACTGATTATTACTGGTAGTTAAGAATAGTTTGGGCTGAGGACTGATTATTACTGGTAGTTAAGGATAGTTTGGGCTGAGGACTGATTATTACTGGTAGTTAAGGATAGTTTGGGCTGAGGACTGATTATTACTGGTAGTTAAGGATAGTTTGGGCTGAGGACTGATAATTACGGGTAGTTAAGGATAGTTCAGACTGAGGACTGATAGTTACTGGTAGTTAAGGTTAGTTCGGACTGAGGACTAAGAGTTACTGGTAGTTAAGGATAGTTTGGGCTGAGGACTGATTATTACTGGTAGTTAAGGATAGTTTGGGCTGAGGACTGATTATTACTGGTAGTTAAGGTTAGTTCGGGCTGATGACTGATTATTACTGGTAGTTAGGGATAGTTTGGGCTGAGGACTGATTATTACTGGTAGTTAAGGATAGTTTGGGCTGAGGACTGATTATTACTGGTAGTTAAGGTTAGTTCAGTCTGAGGACTGATTATTACTGGTAGTTAAGGTTAATTCAGGCTGAGGACTGATTATTACTGGTAGTTAAGAATAGTTTGGGCTGAGGACTGATTATTACTGGTAGTTAGGGATAGTTTGGGCTGAGGACTGATTATTACTGGTAGTTAAGGATAGTTTGGGCTGAGGACTGATTATTACTGGTAGTTAAGGTTAGTTCAGTCTGAGGACTGATAATTACTGGTAGTTAAGGTTAATTCAGGCTGAGGACTGATTATTACTGGTAGTTAAGGATAGTTTGGGCTGAGGACTGATTATTACTGGTAGTTAAGGATAGTTTGGGCTGAGGACTGATTATTACTGGTAGTTAAGGTTAGTTCAGTCTGAGGACTGATAATTACTGGTAGTTAAGGTTAGTTCAGGCTGAGGACTGATTATTACTGGTAGTTAAGGATAGTTTGGGCTGAGGACTGATAATTACTGGTAGTTAAGGTTAATTCAGGCTGAGGACTGATTATTACTGGTAGTTAAGAATAGTTTGGGCTGAGGACTGATTATTACTGGTAGTTAAGAATAGTTTGGGCTGAGGACTGATTATTACTGATTATTACTGGTAGTTAAGGATAGTTCAGTCTGAGGACTGATAATTACTGGTAGTTAAGGTTAATTCAGGCTGAGGACTGATTATTACTGGTAGTTAAGAATAGTTTGGGCTGAGGACTGATTATTACTGGTAGTTAAGAATAGTTTGGGCTGAGGACTGATTATTACTGGTAGTTAAGGTTAGTTCAGTCTGAGGACTGATAATTACTGGTAGTTAAGGTTAATTCAGGCTGAGGACTGATTATTACTGGTAGTTAAGGTTAATTCAGGCTGAGGACTGATTATTACTGGTAGTTAAGAATAGTTTGGGCTGAGGACTGATTATTACTGGTAGTTAAGGTTAGTTCGGGCTGAGGACTGATAATTACTGGTAGTTAAGGTTAGTTCAGGCTGAGGACTGATTATTACTGGTAGTTAAGGTTAATTCAGGCTGAGGGCTGATAATTACTGGTAGTTAAGGATAGTTCAGTCTGAGGACTGATAGTTACTGATAGTTTGGGCTGAGGACTGATTATTACTGGTAGTTAAGAATAGTTTGGGCTGAGGACTGATTATTACTGGTAGTTAAGGATAGTTTGGGCTGAGGACTGATTATTACTGGTAGTTAAGGATAGTTTGGGCTGAGGACTGATAATTACTTGTAGTTAAGGATAGTTCAGTCTGAGGACTGATAATTACTGGTAGTTAAGGTTAGTTCAGTCTGAGGACTGATAATTACTGGTAGTTAAGGTTAGTTCAGTCTGAGGACTGATAATTACTGGTAGCTAAGGATAGTTTGGGCTGAGGATCGGGTAAGACTGATAATTACTGGTAGTTAAGGATAGTTTGGGCTGAGGACTGATTATTACTGGTAGTTAAGAATAGTTTGGGCTGAGGACTGATTATTACTGGTAGTTAAGGTTAGTTCGGGCTGAGGACTGATAATTACTGGTAGTTAAGGTTAATTCAGGCTGAGGACTGATAGTTACTGGTAGTTAAGAATAGTTTGGGCTGAGGACCGGGTAAGACTGATAATTACTGGTAGCTAAGGATAGTTTGGGCTGAGGACCGGGTAAGACTGATAATTACTGGTAGTTAAGAATAGTTTGGGCTGAGGACTGATAATTACTGGTAGTTAAGAATAGTTTGGGCTGAGGACCGGGTAAGACTGATAATTACTGGTAGTTAAGGATAGTTTGGGCTGAGGACTGATTATTACTGGTAGTTAAGGATAGTTCAGGCTGAGGACTGATAGTTACTGGTAGTTGAGGATAGTTTGGACTGACGACTGATAATTACAGGTAGTTAAGGTTAATTTGGGCTGCGTACTTGGTTGAAATGTTAACTGCTGCTAGTTGAGGTTAATCCGCTGTTTGTGTTCTCCCCTCACCAAGGAAGGCTATCCGTTTGTGGTGCTTGTCCGATCGTTACGACAACTTTGCGTTCAATAATGTATCCATATTTCTCTATCATTTTTTATTTTCAAGTAAGATTTGCTTAAATGATATATGTTATATGAAGGTATGGAAAATCTCGAGGTTTTTTTTTTTTTTTTTTTTTTTTGTGTGTGTGTGCGTGTGTTTATCAGTTTTGGTACAAAAGTTATATGATTTTGTATACAGCTTGGATTTTTTCTCTGGCTATTCACAACATTTCTTGTCTGTATCCGATTTTGCGCATTTATTTACGATTTTATTAAATTTTTCGTTGTATATCAATAGAGTTAGGTTATATTCCCATTGCAGTTTTAATTTCGCGGTGTTTGGCACACAGGAAAAACTTTAGGTCGCGTATATATAGTATCAGATTTGTTACCAATCAATCAATGTTTTATTTTCATTCAACACAAAGTAAAGCAGGGGAAAAGGATATCAATACATTTATTACAAAATAAAAGCAAACATGCGTGAAAAAGTTACCAAAAACAGAGAAAAGAATTTTCAGGTTTTTCAGAAGTCCTACTTTGAATGTAGTTCAGACGCCCTGTAGATTTTAAGGTAAGAGTCCTACATCAGACGCCCTGTTGATTTTAAGATAAGAGTCTAGATCAGACGTGTTAATTGATTTTAAGGTCCTAGATCAAGGTAATGGAATGGAAAACTAAGTCATTTGCATTTTTTCGAATTTTAGCAATTTTGCTAAAATACCTAGGTTTTGTTTGTTTTTTGAAGGAGGGGGGATGTAATCTTAAAATTCATAATTGTATTCCAAATTTGTATCGTATTTTATTTTACATCAATGACATGCACATGTTACAGATATAGGTTCCTGAATTTTCAAGGTTATTTCTGAAAAGGTCAAGGTCACATGAAGATTTATGTTACCTCAAAAGTTCCTTGATTTTAATTTCGTTGGCACACGCAGGAACCCTATAATAGAAGAGGCCAAGTTCAGAACAGTTGTAAAATGATTTTCCTCTAGGCGAAGCCCTCGTGTTTGGTTGTCGGTTTTTTGTTTTAGTTTGATTTTCATAAAATCATATTTTGAAATAACTCCATACTTAAATCATAGTTGATGAGAGATTGAAAAATTATAAGGTGCGGATCTGAGAGGAATGAGGATGTGTAGTTGGATTATCAATGTTTTAGAAATATTCTTTCAAACAGTTGTTTTTTAAATGAAATAATTTTTGAATTAATTCTGCTTCATATGAATATCGAAACAAGTCAGCTAACAAAGGAGCACAATTCGTGCCCATGGTAAATCCGACAAATTGTTGGAAGACCTGATCACCAAAGACCACAAAGATATTGTCAATGAGGAACTCCAGCATAAATTTTATTTCAGCTTCAGGATACTTGTGCGTGGAATCTGAATGGTGTTAAACAAAGTAATTTTTAGGATGACTGATCACTAGATATGAATATTTTCGTTTTCCATTTTTGTTGAAGAAGCAACTCTCTATGATTTCAAAAAGTTTAGACTTTAATTTATCGTGAGGAGTGGTCGTGTAAAGTGTTGAAAAGTCATAGGTTTTGATGTTGTTGGTCTGAGAAAAGTTGTGCGATTTCAAATTAGCTAAAAGGTTTTAAGAATATTTTGTAATCCACATTTGATTTACACCACTTCTGACATATGTAGTCGCACAGTACGTTTGAAGTTTCTCCTTCACAGCTGTTAATATTTTCGTGAGGAGCAAAGATAGGGGCTTGGTAGAGCACTTACTGGATCCAGTGATGTATCTTTGTTTGTAAATTCACAACCTACAACTTACGATTTGTGACACTTTATCTAACCGTTTTCAACAATTTCGTTGTATTCCAGTTCCTCGATTCATATTGTGCGCCATATTTGATGCACTGAGGCTGAACTTCCGGTTATCAAGTTATTCGCATATGCCCATATAAGGTAGTGTTTACATTAATGCACGAGTACGGAGCAGAAACGGTTTCGTCGACATTGGAGAGGTTTAATTTTTTCTGACACTTTATGATTTTCCTTTCTTTGTCGGAATGGCTCGAGTATGTGTTGAACAACTATATTTTCACGCTGATTGCCATGCAATGTTTTGGTTTTTCAATAGATCCATTTACGAGATCTCGCGACAGCAAGCATGGCGAAGTAGAAAAAGAATATTGCATGTTGTAAATTATATTTGATGACAAACACCTTAGAGATGCCCACACGCAAAGTTGGTACTCTTTTTAGTGTCAACAACATTACAGACAAATACACGGAGCTTATTGCAAATTATTCATGAAAATATTTGTTCACCATTACGATGGGTGTCCGGGTAGCGCAGAGGTAGCGCTCTCGCTTCTCACCACTGAGACCCGAGTTCGATCCCCGTGATCAGCAGTGTTTGTAGGTGAGAGGGTATGGCGGTCGCCCGCTCGGACACGTGGGTTTCCTCCGAGTACTCCGGTTTCCTCCCACATAAATGACCCCCAGCGCAAACATCCGTGCATCAACAGGACCCCATTGGAAATAAGCTTTCGAGCTTAATGGGTTATCCTTAGTATCTTATGTATGTATGTTTGTGTGTAAGTGTATATACCGAATAAAATTTAATTATTTACTTATTAAGATCCTTTATTAAGATCCTTTGGATTTGTGACCCTATCCCGAAAAGTCAGAATTTAAAAAAATGGAGAGGGTTACATCATTGCAGCTAGCAGCTAACTACTGACCAGTCGACATGGGATGCTCACTCTTCCTAGACACCGGATCCACCTCTCATATGTCCTGGTGTCCATGTTTGCGTTATGAGATTAATCATTGTTCGTTATCTTCACCTTTTCATATAGCTTGATAACCTCTACTCAGTTTCAAACCGAACAATAATCCCTCGACAGGGAGCGGCCACAGGAGGGAGTAAAACGGTCATATTCATACACACTGTATAAACTCTTGAGTCTAGGTTTGTGTTTAAAATCATGTCCGGCGGGTAATGACAGGGCTATAATGTTTACAATGTCGGAGTTATATGTACACATGTACAGAAGAGCTAGGCTGTCGCTATTTATTATATCTTTCTAAACGTATTATATATAATGAGTAAAAAATCCAGGAATCAGGTAAGCGATGTGTCTCGTGGTCATATTGTAAGCGGACATCATATACATGTATATTAATTACACGTGGAATTGTTGCGTAAGTGAACGGGTTTCACTACACAACACGTGCTGCTGTAGTCAACGACGACGTCTTAGATTTTATGCTGATTCACACTTACGTTTGGCAGTAAACACGAAATGACCGGTCATCACCCGGACAATATTCTTTCACAATGAGGACGTGAGCAGTAATTGCTGAGATGGAAACACGAGAGCCTCATTTTATACCTACACCATTGTCGTAGCTTGTCTAGGTCCTTCATTTATACAGGATCGCAAGAAGATCGTATTTCAATAATTAACTCTACAGAAACAACATCAAATGAGAACTAATTTAATATAGATTCTTATTGTCACATGTAAGTTGATCAAGAAGCGCTCGGGCCTAAACAGTCACCTGAGTATCATGCAGAGCGTACAGAACTTAACTTAGGATATGTTGGCTTGTTGCATGTTGGTCGTATGAGATATTTTCTTTAAATCATAGAACTGGGTGTATTCAGTCTATTTTGTGATATACCATGTTTAATTCTGGTATTTCTGCAAAAAAGTTATTGCCTATTTTGATGACCTAGATCTTTTGCTAAAATGACCATGGTCAGTGGTACACCACTCTTGTTATAAAGATTGATTGGTTGTATATTGTTTAACGTCCCTCCCAAGAATATTTCACTCACATGGAGACGTCACCACTGCCGGTGAAGGGCTGCGAAATTTAAGCCTATGCTCGGCGCTTAGGGCCTATGAGCAGGGAGGGATCTTTATCGTGCCACACTTGCTGTGACACGGGACCTCAGTTTTTGTGGTCTCATCCGAAGGACCGCCCCATTTAATCGCCTTCTACGACAAGCAAGGGGTACTGAGGACCTATTCTAACCCGGATCCCCACGGGGTTGTTATAAAGATATGAGCTCCAAATGTCTATTCAGTTTCAAGTTAAATGGTAAATCAAAATTGATGTTTTCCACAAAATCCGACATAGGAATGTGTTCAAAGGATGTGTTTCATAACCTGATAATGTTAACGTAGAACTATTATTAAAGAACATAACTTCAATACATATATATACTACGTTTCTATTGTATTAATTTTTTAAAGTAGCCGAGGCCTGACCTACAAAATTATGGCCGACATTTTCACAGTGGTTAGAGTACTTTAGTTCAGGGTCACCCTCTCCGTCTTTTTTTTTTTTTTAGTGCGTAATTTAGCGAGGAGCACCATTAACGAAATGAAAATGAAGTTACTCACTTTCACTTTTATTTCAACATGGGATTTGATGTTTACGAGTCATACCGCGAGATGTCGCGAGATTATCTACTCGTGTTGTTGGTTGGTCGCTTGTTTTACGCCTCGTCGAGAATTTTTCACCCACAATGAGACGTCACCAGCTAGTGCCCGTGTAAAGTAAGGTATCTACAAAATGACCTCTAATGACAGTCTCTAACATTTCTTATTGACCTTGACCTTTGTCACATGACCTTGGTTTGGGGTTTAGAGTTACTGGGATGACTTATTCATAAACATTGAGAAAACATGCAGCATTGTTTATAAATATGAATTTAAGAGCTTTTTTATTTAGTGATTCGGTTACTTTTAAGACGGTAAGCAAGGGGGTATTTAAGAACAAGTCAATTCTGCGACCCTTCATACATAACTCATCTTCCATGGATTTTCTGAATATCAAGACGGTATAAAAATCTCCATTATCTCTCTATCATAAATGTGCGGCTATTAGGACCGTGAATCATAATCCCACCTGCAGCGGTTTAGATTAATTAACAATGATTGATGATCTCCCCCAGCGCTCTTTGAAATCTTTATTCGTCAAACATGTGAAATATTCATTATAGAATGTCTGTTGTTAATCTTGGAGGGGATATCTTCATGTTTATGACGTTGACCAATGGACGCGGGAGGGTGGTTTCCATGTTTCTGCCATTCCCGATCAAGTGGCACCTCAGTAACAGTGCGAGCTACACACTGCCGCAATACTGTACATGATGCAGTGACGATGGAGGGCAGCCAGCGAAAGCCGAATAAATCAAAAGAAGCAAAATTCAGTTTTGACATTTCTAAATTCTCCAGATGCACGATGTTTTGTGCAGAAAATATGCCTGTGTTTTCATTTCCCCCCTGTTAACACTTACTGGCGCTGATGAAGAGGCGCTCTCTCACTTTTGTATATTGATGAGGTTCTTAAAAGGTGCAATATGTAAACAGCTATACGACTCTAGTTACGGCGAAACTGTTCCAATATGTCTGAATAAACATTATAAAAACTCATGTTTTCTCAGCTTACTCTTTCATTTCAAAAGAGTAGGATTCGCCAAAATATTTATTGTGTTAAATGTGAGTCGAATTAAATCTGTACAATATGGCAAGGTCCCCTTATTTACCAGAACATTACATAATTACTATTTTGCGAACAAATTCTGCACGGATATTCATTGCCGTTTTCTTCTATGAAACTAAATCCCAAGCATCAACAAAAATTTCCATTTTTTTCCGGATCTCAAATCTTTTGGATTGTTATCTGAATAAAGTCATTTGTTGTATCACACAAAGAAACAAAACTTCATGTTACTTAGTGTTGGCTATGAAAGACATAACAAGATATCGTTAGATAGTGAATTCGTTGAATGCCAATTGATGGAGGGATTTCTGTATTCTGCTTTATGCGAGAAAGGTGAAGAATCGCTGCCTGCAGCCTGCTCTCGCTAATAGCCTTCGTCATATGCTATGGTGGATTTTTTTTTAGAAAATCAGTGGAAATACATACAATTATTAGTAAGGAAAGCCCGGAGGTGTAAGGAGCGACAGTCTATAATGCTTCTGTGTTAATTGTCAGTTGTCCTTGACGACCTGTAGGTATTAAAGCTTTCAACAACTTTACAGAACACTGTGATGTATTATTGAAACGAGTTGTCAAGTTCATTACATATTCATGCCATCTAGCAAATCAGGAACACATTACACTTGGACTAATATAAAAACTGGCTTTATTTATGCTACATGTTAGTATGAGTACACAAAGCCCAGTTATACCGGACCCGGAAAGTATGTCCACGACCGGACCCAGAAAGTATGTCCACGACCGGACCCGGAAAGTATGTCCACGACCGGACCCGGAAAGTATGTCCACGGCCCTTAATATACATGAACATCATGCAAAATTTATGCTTCATCGTTAATTTGAATTAAAGTAACTCATTTTTATTATGTTTTCGTTGTTCAAAGTCCCAGAACAAACAAATTGTATAATCTTTTGTTTATTTGAATATCATTTCTGGGCATGTCCCTTCCCTGTAGTACCTTTTACAATTAGTAGTGGACAGAACATAGAATAGGAGAAACTTATAAAAAGTGAATTAGTAGTGGACAAAACATAGAATAAGAGAAACTTATAAAAAGTCAGGGGCGGACATACAGCTACATGTACCCATTTTTCTAAGCATGCATCGAAAACATAACTCTCGTACTTTTCCCCACTCTCACTGCAATATAATGATTAGTCTACGGAAAATGGTGTTACTTCGATATCATACATATAGTTTAATGTCATATTTCAATGTAAAGAGTATTTCCAATTTCAGTTTCGATACCAATATTCATTGTAAGTGGATTCGATTTAAAAACTTTAATATTTGCCATGAGAATTTGCAATTGATTTTTTTTTTTTTTTTTACATTTAAGTATGTACCGAGTATTTGTGTGAACATTTCATCAATCATTGCCTGTTTGTTTTCCATTACTCCACCACAGACAAGTACACAGAAGTTACATTTAACTGACTTTTGTGCATTTGATTCGTAATATAGTTTGTCTCCGATTAAAACGGTGTCGTCAAATTCAGAATTTTGTGAAGAAAGCGCTGGTATCAGGAATCTGTGTTATAATTTACAGTTCATACCATTCAGTCAATTTACGAAAATTATTCTGATCAAATGCTAAAACCAATAATCTAAAAATAGTTACGATGAGTCGATTTCATTGTGTTACTGTGATTATTTCGTGTATATATTTTTTCCGCCCATCAAAATACCATGGTTATCTATTGCATGTAGCCATGTCTGAATATGACTGATTTCGTGATGGAAACCATTTCACTTCAGAGGGGCGCTGTGAATTGTTCGGAGACATGTATAGGAACAGACAAATCGAGAGAGAGAGAAGGCATAAATCTTCCAGTGGCACGAAAATGGAGTCCGCATTGTGTATTGAACCAAACTCTTGTGTCTGCATATGCCCCTCACGACCCGCGATGCAATAAAATACAGAAATTATATGTTTTATCAAACAAAAGCTGGGGTTTTTATCGACTGCTTGTGTTTTATCAATTAAATCACGTCGATAGCGGACAGAAATAACGTAATCCTTTGTTTTCTGGTAAACCCTCCCCGTGTCGCTGAATGACTGCGATATATCTTATACAACAGAGAAATTTGCGTTAATCTCTCTCGTTCATACTACAGCCTTGACTATATTTTTTTTTCATTTCCTCTCAAACAGACTTGATAAGGAACAAGTCCAGGGGTCACATAGAGAATATTTGACATTATCAGAGATAGATGAAAGATATCAAACAAAAATCAACCTTACGAACAAAAATCAACCTTACTCTATTTTCAGGAAACATCACAATAAAGAGAGACAAAAACTGTGTTTACTATCTGAATCGATACTTTCAATTAAACAGTAAAGAGGTCTACGGTTAGGACTAGACCTGACGGTAGAGGACAGTATAGAGAAACATTTTCGCCCCTGTATTATTTTCGCCCCTGTATTATAACACTCAAAACTGGTCGCGTTTCAATGACATTGTACATATATGTATCTAAAAATATTGATAAATGGTTTGGGGTGATTTTAAATTGGGTGGATTGGTTTCCAAAGCATATAGGCGAAATAAGACGGGCGAGGTGTACAAAATGATTTATTACACATTCGTGTTACATTGTGAATACCCGGATCTGATTGCTCTAAATTCATAAACCAATTCCTCTGCTACCCTCAGCATTAACGCGGGCAACACAACGACGTCACATGCGTCAAATTGATGCGCGTATAGTTTGTCGAAGGTTTTTGAAAGACGTCATTTGAGCGTTTGAAAAAGATCATGGCTCGTTAAATGAAGGTGATTGATTATTAATCTTGAAGACAAAAGATAATCATCAGAATACAGTACAATAAAAGAAATAACTTGCATGTAGTTGAGGGAAACATTAAATAAAGATTAATCCCTCGGTTGTGCCTCGGTCAATAATGGTTTTCGAGGGATGAACATCGGACTATCTGAAGTCATTTGTATTCATTATAGATTATGCGATCGATGTATATATTTTGCTTAAGGTAAAATTTGCCATTAAAATGTTTTAAAAAATAACAGTAACACACACCTCAATTGCAATTGCTTGCTTAGAAATAGCTTATCAGCACAGATCAAATAGCCTATCAGCACAGATCAAATAGCCTATCAGCACAGGTCAAATAGCCTATCGGGACAGGTCAAATAGCCTATCAGCACAGATCAAATAGCCTATCAGCACAGATCAAATAGCCTATCAGCGCAGGTCAAATAGCCTATCAGCACAGATCAAATAGCCTTTAGAATTCATTTCAGAGCATTACGTCACGACCAGTTATCAAATAAGACAAGACAAAACTTTTGTCCAATTTTCGGGAAATGAAAACAAAGAATGAGGCGTATTTCACACAATATTTATGTGTCTCTGACAAATACTTCATTAAATGTTATATTTCCCCAGAAAATCCGCAAATTTGAGAATTATGTCAATTCGTATATCGTCATATCTAACTTATGACATAATCAAAATTAATCTTAGTTATAATTTTAGAACGTCAGTTACATTTCTATCTTGTGCTCATTCTTAGAACCAAAGATAATTTCTTGCCTACAAAAATTGAATTTATGGGCAGGAAATTGGGATATTTAGTCGCATTTAGTTCTTATCTATTTTTCCTCTTCATTTTTAATTTGAAAAGCATGCTGGTATGAATGCTGCACGCTGAAGAGACGCGTGAATAACGCTCATTAAGCCGACAAGAAATGCAAATGGCACCGCCGTATGTCATTTATAATTTACAGCCCCCCCCCCCTTTTTTTTTTAAAAGATATGCGTTTCCACAAAACACGATTTTATTCCTTATTTTAAGTTTTCATTTAAAATTTTCCCGTGGGGATCCAGGTTAGAATAGGTCCTCAGTACCTCTTGCTTGTTGTAAGAGGCGACTAAATGAAGTGGTCCTTCGGATGAGACCGCGAAAACCCAGGTCCCGTGTCACAGCAAGTGTGTCGTGATAAAGATCCCCCCCTGCCCAAAGGCCGTAAGCTCCAAACATAGGTCTAAATTTTGCAGCCCTTCACCGGCAATGGTGACGTCTCAATATGAGTGAAAAATTCTCGAGAGGGACGTTAAACAATATTCAATCAATCAATTGATCAGTTCTATTTTATTCAAATCTGGCTCGACATTTTGAGAGAATTTACAACCTAATCGCTATTTGGAGAAACTCTTTCGCTGACGATATTAATACAAAGAAAATGTATCGAGAAAAAATATTCTATATTTGGCCCTGTTTTTACTCTATTTAAAAGGAAAATATGGTACTATTTCATAGCATAGAAACAGCTGAGAAGTGGGAATCTGACTCTCAATGCATCAACTACATGTATGTATCACAAACAGCTGGAAGACACGTTTTCAAAAACAATTTGGCATGCAAAAAGTAAATAATGCATTGACTATAACCAAATCATAAGATATGATCAATTATATCATAAAACATTTCCTTGATAATTCATAAATGCGCTATCTAAACCGTTACATGTTAATGAAGTGACGTCGCAATTCTTCAAATGAGGCTTTGTTTGCTGTACTGCTGTTTGGTTCGTAACACATAAACACACACACACACACACACACGCAAACACACAAAGATGCCAGTTGATGAAGTTTGAGGGTGAGCATGCCTTTTTCTTTAACGAATGAGAAATTATACTCTGAAAATTACAAGTTGCATAATGAACACACAAAAGAGATTAATGCACGCACTTCAGATGGAAACAAAGACTTTGGAATGATTGCGGGACTACGCTTCCTCTATTGTTAACATTGGAGATTATAATTCTGAATGTATGGCGATTTAATGTAGACCTTGATATTGGACGTATAAGTATATGATACAGTGAGAGGGATCTTCTTAATGACAGTACAAGTGTCGTAGTCTTTGTCCTGATGCTGAACTTCTGTGCTGTATTATGTATTGCAATAAAACACAGTAGTTTTCCAATTATTCATCAATGACAAAAAATCTAGGAACACAGCGGATTCCTGGGTGTTTTTGACAGGGCCTTGTAAAGATCATCGTTAAACGGAAAATATCAGCAGGGAGATTCAATTAATGAAAGGTTGGAAAAACAATGTGATTACATCCTCTACGTCCAGAGCGCTAGAGTTTATTGTACAGCAGTTTCTAACACACCCATTCATATAGATATATTATAGATAGTCTAATACTACTGCTACTACTACATTTTCCAACATAGATCTCGCCAGAAACCGGTAGGCAGAGAGTAGAAATTGTTAAAAACAAGCCGTGAATCGAGGCCCCCCCCCCCCCCCCCCCCCCCCCAGAAATCCAAGATGGCGAGTGTCGTTCCTTTACTTTTTTAAATGTACACATGATACACCTTTTTTAAAACCTCGAAAAAAGCGGATTTTGTTGGTGGATTTTATTTATATAATCTATTATTCGGACACAAATCATGCAAAACTTCAATTTATTATTCGGGAACAAATAAACAAAACTTCAATATCTGACAACCGAGCCCCTGTGGATACACCTAGTAAAATTCAACATCATGTAATGTTTCACGTCGTACTGTTGGTGTTTTACATTATCTGATGTTTGATTTGATATGTACTTGTATTAACCTTCTCCGATGTTTTATATGGTGTATTAGTATTTTACATTCTCTGGCTTTACTCGATACTGGTAGCAGTATATGACCTCCTCTGATGTTTTATATGGTGTATTAGTATTTTACATTCTCTGGCTTTACTCGATACTGGTAGCAGTATATGACCTCCTCTGATGTTTTCTGTAGCATTGGTACTTACGTTCTTTAGAATTTCACTGGATGCTAGTGTAAGTTTCTGAACTTCTCTGATATGTATTTCACTGGATACTAGTGTAAGTTTCTGAACTTCTCTGATATGTATTTCACTGGATACTAGTGTAAGTTTCTGAACTTCTCTGATATGTATTTCACTGGATACTAGTGTAAGTTTCTGAACTTCTCTGATATGTATTTCACTGGATACTAGTGTAAGTTTCTGAACTTCTCTGATATGTATTTCACTGGATACTAGTGTAAGTTTCTGAACTTCTCTGATATGTATTTCACTGGATACTAGTGTAAGTTTCTGAACTTCTCTGATATGTATTTCACTGGATACTAGTGTAAGTTTCTGAACTTCTCTGATATGTATTTCACTGGATACTAGTGTAAGTTTCTGAACTTCTCTGATATGTATTTCACTGGATACTAGTGTAAGTTTCTGAACTTCTCTGATATGTATTTCACTGGATACTAGTGTAAGTTTCTGAACTTCTCTGATATGTATTTCACTGGATACTAGTGTAAGTTTCTGAACTTCTCTGATATGTATTTCACTGGATACTAGTGTAAGTTTCTGAACTTCTCTGATATGCCACTCAATACTGAAAAAAAAAATAATTGATTACCTCTGCATAGAGAATATTTCAGTCGCTCAAATTTAGATCCGGCTCCATGACCCTTACCCGAAAGTATACTTCAGTCAAATTTTCAAATAGATCTTATTCATGATATAGAGATATTCATAAGTCTAATAAGATATACGTTGAGTTTAGATTTTTTTTTTAAAGGTATTGATTCAAAATATCAATGAGGAATTTGTGAATTTGATAAGTCAAGGATATATAAAGTATAGATTTTTTTTTTTTTTTACTTTTAAATGTCTATTTTTAGTTAATGGTCAGAAAGTCAAGCCAGGCGACGCGTGTTCTACACTATGTTAGCGTCTCCTGGAACATGAATCTCGCGTAGGAATGTCTGAAATCCGAGTCACGACATTTACTTACAAGCATTTAGCTAATACTGATGGGTTGTTAAATCATGGTCGGTTCAGATCTGAACCGTAATGTGTAGGAAGATGTGTTTAACACGATGCTATTCCATTGTTATTTGTGTGTTAAAGTTAACCATGAGATTAACTATTTTTCAAAAGCGAGTTCGTGTTCTGTGTGAAATGTAATCCTCCGATGATAAAAAATGACCGGTCCCTTAATATCTTGTCCACCTCAGATCCAAAACTCGCGACAATTTCGACTTGTCTAGCCAGTCATTTTGAAGCGTGGACTGTTGCTGACCTTGGACGATGTGTCGTTTTTGTTGTCCTGATCTCGTGAAATCGATATTAATTACTAATGGAAAAGCTTGGACAGTCGAATGATAACCCTGTACCTCTCTGTCAACATCTTGCAAGTATTGATAGTCATTTTTATCTTAAACTTTACCATAAAAATATTATGATATATTCACTGAAGTCCAAATCCAGCAATAGTAGTCATGCTCAAAATATACTATTGCCTACAATTTTGTCTTCCAAATGTCAGTGTGCACCACTTCCTTTTATTTGATAAAAATCTCCATGTTATTTGAAACAATACAGGTATTCCTTACATCATCTAAAACTGACTCAAATAGATATTGCATTACGACACATCAAATATACATACTTTCTTTATGAAAGTTATTATTATATAGATATTTTATTGAAATTATATATTAAAGGCAGACTAACAACTCAATTTTATGGTAAACGGGATGACTTCAGCTTCTCCGTGGTCAACTTCCCATATTTATGTAGCTATATTCCATTATCACCTGCATATGGTGTTTATATCTCTCAACTGATTTGAAACACAAGAGCTTGTTCTGCGTATGATCAGTTTATAATCGAGGTAGGCTATTGACAAACAAGTTGATATTACATGGGTTTCAATTATATGGTCGTTATAACGATCTAGTTTGCCAGTACAACCTGCCATTGGGTCAAATGCTGTTTAACGTGTTTCATACCAATTGTTTGGCAGTTCTTCACTCTGGTTTTGACTGCGGATTACACCGTTTACCTGATGAAGATATAGGGCTCATGGTGAGTATGACCGGTCGATAGGGGATGCTTATTCATTTTAGGCACCTGATCCAACCTCTTGTGTATCCGGGGGTCCATGTTTGCCCAACTCTTAATTTTGTACTCTCTGTAGGAGTTCTGAGATTGATCAATGTTCGTTATCTTCACCTTTTATAGGAGTTATGAGATTGATCACTGTTCGTTATCTTCACCTTTATAGGAGTTATGAGATTAATCACTGTTCGTTATCTTCACCTTTGTAGGAGTTATGAGATTGATCACTGTTCATTATCTTCACCTTTATAGGAGTTATGAGATTGATCACTGTTCGTTATCTTCACCTTTATAGGAATTATGAGATTGATCTTTGTTCGTTATCTTCACCTTTATAGGAGTTATGAGATTGATCACTGTTCATTATCTTCACCTTTATAGGAGTTATGAGATTGATCACTGTTCGTTATCTTCACCTTTATAGGAGTTATGAGATTGATCACTGTTCATTATCTTCACCTTTATAGGAGTTATGAGATTGATCACTGTTCGTTATCTTCAC
Organism: Ostrea edulis; assembly: GCF_947568905.1. Taxonomy (NCBI): domain Eukaryota; kingdom Metazoa; phylum Mollusca; class Bivalvia; order Ostreida; family Ostreidae; genus Ostrea; species Ostrea edulis. The sequence continues at coordinate 5,739,303 of NC_079164.1, forward strand.
CTTTATAGGAGTTATGAGATTAATCATTGTTCGTTATCTTCACTTTTATAGGAGTTATGAGATTGATCACTGTTCGTTATCTTCACCTTTGTAGGAGTTATGAGATTGATCACTGTTCATTATCTTCACCTTTATAGGAGTTATGAGATTGATCACTGTTCGTTATCTTCACCTTTATAGGAGTTATGAGATTGATCACTGTTCATTATCTTCACCTTTATAGGAGTTATGAGATTGGTCACTGTTCGTTATCTTCACCTTTATAGGAGTTATGAGATTGATCACTGTTCGTTATCTTCACCTTTTCGTGATAACGACTAAACATTGGATCTGCCACGGAAAGCAATGGATTCACCAAACTTGTATGTACATGAATAATCAAATAGTATGCATTGTGTGCACTTGGATAAAGATTTGAAAAGCCAGATAAGCTGACTCTGACTGAATGGGTCACTAGGAACGCACTCTTTACAGGAATGGGCTGATTTGAAATCCCCCTAAATTTAACTTTTTAAATATCAATTCCATTTATAAACAAAACAATATGTTGATTGTACAAGAATAAATAGACAGCAAACGAATATAAATTATATATAATTATCTAACATTTAATGAAATATATAACGAGTATATACAGAGATTGCACAAATGGAATGTATAATGGCAATATGATCTACATTATCATGGCTCCGCGTCAGAGAAGATCTGTGGTTTGCATGTCTGTGTAATGGGACAAGACTGGACAGAACATTGCCAGGGCTGTCCCCACAATGGCCAGAATGAGGCCCCAGCCCACCTCACAGCGCCCACTGCTGTACATGGTGGAACTGTCGCCGCAATATTTCCGGATAAATTTGGAATCAAATCCCAGGGGGTAAATAAATAGACCAGCAATCATCACCAATACTGGAAAAAAAATGGAGATTAAAATGATATTTTGATTATAACAATTCTTAATGTCTTGGCATCATCAAAAAATAAATAAATAAATTTCACTATTCTTCAATCGACATATTTCATTCATTTTTGCGTAATACAGCAACTATCATACACAAAATTTAATGAATTCTCAAAAATGTGAATTAGATAAGGTTATATAGAGGAGAAATCATCCTTTCTGAAGGGAGTTTATCAATATCATAGATATATACATTCGTCCTTAATTACTGATTGAGATCCGTAATAAGGACAGAGTATTTACATGTCACGTGTTCACCTCAGAATCCCACAATTCTAGAACAGGAAATACGATAATCATAATCACTCCTGTGTTTTCCTAAAGCACTCATAAATACATGCAAGTATCAATTAATAAAATAGTTTTATATACCGGGAAATGTTTCAATAACCACAGCAATCTTTCTACAGGTCGTTGGATTTCACGACATAACAGCTAAAAAATTCCAGAGCAAGAAGAAATCAAATAACTCCCAATAATTCGGAACTAATTAAACAAAACCTTAAAAAATCGATATTTTGCAATTTGAAGAAAACGATAAAAATTACTGGTATGAATTATGGAAAGAGATTAGTGGCCAAGATTAGCTAACCGAACACATTAAGTGAGTCAGAACCCGAGGAAGGAAACCATTACTTTGCCGTTGTTTTAACTCTTTCGCTCATTTTTTCTAATTGAATCATCGAATTTACAATTAAGGTTAAAATGAGCAATTTTTCTCTTATCCCCTTATAATATCTTCTCGTCACAAAATGGGTCCCCTGGGATTGGATTGGTTGATGTCCACGTGTTCCATATCAATCCCATGAGTCAGTGCTGATTATAGTCCGTTTTACTGGACCAGTCCTGTCGCATCGTTACATCGAGTGAGCACAATTCATTCAGAGCCTTTAGACAAACTAAAACAGGGTATACCTCATCATTTTGATGTCATCCATTCTATTCGCGACAAATATCGGATGCAGGTGTCGATTCGTCCTTCTAATTATCGTCAAATATTTTCACAATTTTTCGCAAGCGTTAAAAGTTCCCCGGGGATTTGCATTGAGTTCTCGGAAATGGAGATTTTGATTAAATAAGCGACAGTTTGTTGAATGAAAGATGATTTTGAGCAACACATTGCTTTTTCTCCCCGCATTCCGCTGCCCCCTGCGAGATGGTGATTCACTTCTTGGCTACTTCTGAGCCAATCACAATACATTATAATGTGAAACGTTGCGTATAATTGGCTTTAATTGCCAGAGTTGGCGGAATAGATTATCCCCGTCCGGATAAAGACTGGCGAAGGTTGATGGTAATAAAGTTGACATGAGAAAATCGAGTTGATTTAAAACAGATTAATTCACAGAGTTATCATTAGTGAATAGACTTAACTTTTATGGAAGTATTCTTTCAAAGAGGGTCAGAAAAATTGTCAAAACGCATGCATCCTACCTCCGGTGTCAGAGGAATCAAGTTCGATTGCAGTGCGTGTAAAAATCAACTTGGTTCAAATGTTGACTTCAGGGATGAGGGCGGGGCCTCAGAATTCCCCTCATTTCTAGTGACATTTTGAAATTCAGATTATTGATTAAAAATTCAACGTCTTATAAGTAGAGTTTCTGTTATTTTGTCTATACATAACTTAATGAAATGTCCTTCCATGAAAAACGTGTTTTGAGTTTTGAATTCGGGGACATTTCACTAAGATTGGGTTATTTTTGTCAAATTGATGTAACAAGAACCACACAAGATATCACGTGATACGAAGACTCCATTCCCTAAAGTGGTGAGAATTTAGCGAGTGTTACATGTGTCGGTCAACTGACTGGACTTTACAATAACTTTCTGTTACTTATTCTTTAAAACTGCATTGTACATTTTATTCACAAGGAGAAATAAAAGGAATCTCTTATGGAAGGAAACTGGAAGATATGTACATTAATATTTTGAAATTGAAAAGTCGACACATTAACTAACTGAGCTACCGTAAAAGGAATGTGCATATATCGCTGATATGTATTTTAGTTCAAGTTTTAAAAGGAAGACAGCCTTTGTGACTTGTTCATTGTTCCTCCGTAAAAATTATACAAATGGCCCTGCTTCAGCTGTTCATTGCTCCTCCGTAAAGATTGGTTACAGAAATTCACACATCTTAGACACACACCCCTAGCCAAACGTGCTCTAATCGATATCTTCGCGATGACTAGCAACATTACGTTTTAAGATCGGCACAGTGACAGTGTGTAGACTAAGACCATTCGCTTCTTGACTGGGAGGTCGTGGGTTAAAACCCCGCTCCTACAACATAAGACGTCAAAATGGGTAGTGACTACACCCTCCCTCGCCAAACGCTTGGTATTTAGAAGTGAGAGTCGCGGCCGGGTTTTTCGGATAGGACCTTAAAGACAGAGGTCCCGTGTGTCGAGGCAGCCGTTGGGACATTAAATAACCTTCACTGTTACGGCCCTGAGAGCTTCTAAAGGTCTGATAAAGACAGAGGTCCCGTGTGTCGAGGCAGGCGTTGGGATATTAAATAACCTTCACTGTTACGGCCCTGAGAGCTTCTAAAGGTCTGATAAAGACAGAGGTCCCTGTGTCGAGGCAGGCGTTGGGACATTAAATAACCTTCACTGCTACGGCCCTGAGAGCTTCTAAAGGTCTGATAAAGACAGAGGTCCCGTGTGTCGAGGCAGGCGTTGGGACATTAAATAACCTTCACTGCTACGGCCCTGAGAGCTTCTAAAGGTCTGATAAAGACAGAGGTCCCTGTGTCTAGGCAGGCGTTGGGACATTAAATAACCTTCACTGTTACGGCCCTGAGAGCTTCTAAAGGTCTGATAAAGACAGAGGTCCCGTGTGTCGAGGCAGGCGTTGGGACATTAAATAACCTTCACTGTTACGGCCCTGAGAGCTTCTAAAGGTCTGATAAAGACAGAGGTCCCGTGTGTCGAGGCAGGCGTTGGGACATTAAATAACCTTCACTGCTACGGCCCTGAGAGCTTCTAAAGGTCTGATAAAGACAGAGGTCCCGTGTGTCGAGGCAGGCGTTGGGACATTAAATAACCTTCACTGCTACGGCCCTGAGAGCTTCTAAAGGTCTGATAAAGACAGAGGTCCCGTGTGTCGAGGCAGGCGTTGGGACATTAAATAACCTTCACTGCTACGGCCCTGAGAGCTTCTAAAGGTCTGATAAAGACAGAGGTCCCTGTGTCGAGGCAGGCGTTGGGACATTAAATAACCTTCACTGTTACGGCCCTGAGAGCTTCTAAAGGTCTGATAAAGACAGAGGTCCCGTGTGTCGAGGCAGGCGTTGGGACATTAAATAACCTTCACTGTTACGGCCCTGAGAGCTTCTAAAGGTCTGATAAAGACAGAGGTCCCTGTGTCGAGGCAGGCGTTGGGACATTAAATAACCTTCACTGTTACGGCCCTGAGAGCTTCTAAAGGTCTGATAAAGACAGAGGTCCCTGTGTCGAGGCAGGCGTTGGGACATTAAATAACCTTCACTGCTACGGCCCTGAGAGCTTCTAAAGGTCTGATAAAGACAGAGGTCCCTGTGTCGAGCCAGGCGTTGGGACATTAAATAACCTTCACTGTTACGGCCCTGAGAGTTTCTAAAGGTCTGATAAAGACAGAGGTCCCTGTGTCGAGGCAGGCGTTGGGACATTAAATAACCTTCACTGTTACGGCCCTGAGAGCTTCTAAAGGTCTGATAAAGACAGAGGTCCCGTGTGTCGAGGCAGGCGTTGGGACATTAAATAACCTTCACTGTTACGGCCCTGAGAGTTTCTAAAGGTCTGATAAAGACAGAGGTCCCTGTGTCGAGGCAGGCGTTGGGACATTAAATAACCTTCACTGTTACGGCCCTGAGAGCTTCTAAAGGTCTGATAAAGACAGAGGTCCCGTGTGTCGAGGCAGGCGTTGGGACATTAAATAACCTTCACTGTTACGGCCCTGAGAGCTTCTAAAGGTCTGATAAAGACAGAGGTCCCGTGTGTCGAGGCAGGCGTTGGGACATTAAATAACCTTCACTGCTACGGCCCTGAGAGCTTCTAAAGGTCTGATAAAGACAGAGGTCCCGTGTGTCGAGGCAGGCGTTGGGACATTAAATAACCTTCACTGTTACGGCCCTGAGAGCTTCTAAAGGTCTGATATTGTGGCACTTCACCTACAGCGTGTGACGTCTCAAAATAAGCATAAAATTCTCGAAATGACGAAAAGCAAATCCCAATTTTAGTTTTACGTCTTTTGTTATAATGAATATAACGGATATTGTAAAACTCCTCTCAAATATTAATTTAGAAGTAAGCCCGAGGGGATCCGGATTAGAATAGGTCCTCAGTACCCCCTTATTTGTCGTAAAAGCCGCCTACTATTCGTATGAGACCGCAAAAAACCGAGGTCCCGTGTCACAGCAGGTGTTGCACGATAAAGATCCCTCCCTGCTCAAAGGTCGTAAGCGCCGAGCATAGGCCTACATTTTGCAGACGTTCACTGGCAATGGTGACGTCTCTGTATGGGTGAAGAATTCTTAAAAGGGACGTTAAATCATATACAATCAATCAATTTTATTTTAAAGTAGCCATGTTATAGGCGACAGGGCATACATGTAATTACAGGGCCGTAAATTAACCTTCAATTTGGAGGAGGCAGGAAATTAGGCGGGAGTCTGGGGGCCGCCCAGGCCCCCAGACGCTGAGCACATTTTGTGCACACTGAACACGTTTCGTGCAAAATCCTTGATTCTAGGGCCTTCTAAGATGTTACTTGACTAACTCATTTTAAAAGAAAGATTTGGAATGCTTTTTAAGGGAGGTATCATGTTCTTAGTTATTGGAAACAACATAAATTCTAATGAACTTTAAATTTTAATTTTTTTTGGCTCAAAAGTTGGAGGAGGCAGCTGCCTCCTCCGCCTCCATGTAATTTACGGCCCTGAATTAATCAAATTCTCATCTATAACGATTCAACGACTAAGTGTAGCTCGAGTTATCCCTCTTCAAACGACGTGTCTTAACTTCAAAAATCAATGACCCGTGCTTTGTAGCATCTAAACGTAATTAAATGGCTTTCAGCAAGTGTGAAACGATGTGTGTGTGAGGGGGTGGGGGGTTACATATGTATATTTCCATTTCCAATAATCTCTTTATCTCTATAAATTGTAATGATAGCCATTCCCTCATGAATGTATTGAGGTGGTGAACAATCCGCGTATATATCTTGATAAATATAGCACGTCTATTTTAACGACCGGGAATTCCGGTGGAAATGAAAATATGTAAATATACAAAATAAAATTCTTTTGCGAAAGTACATGAGGGTATGAACAGCATCTCTTCGCGCCAGCATACTGTTCATCAGGAGCTAACATGCTTCATGTAGTATGTCGGTTCATCAGGAGCTAACACGCTTCGTGTAGTATGTCGGTTCATCAGGAGCTAACACGCTTCATGTAGTATGTCGGTTCATCAGGAGCTAACACGCTTCGTGTAGTATGTCGGTTCATCAGGAGCTAACACGCTTCGTGTAATATGTCGGTTCATCAGGAGCTAACACGCTTCGTGTAGTATGTCGGTTCATCAGGAGCTAACACGCTTCGTGTAGTATGTCGGTTCATCAGGAGCTAACACGCTTCGTGTAGTATGTCGGTTCATCAGGAGCTAACACACTTCGTGTAGTATGTCGGTTCATCAGGAGCTAACACGCTTCGTGTACTATGTCGGCGTAATGCGTCGAAGTTCATACCTTCATTTATTTTCAAAAATAATATTTCTTTCTTACATATGTATAATATAGTTACATTATTCCAAAAGACTTTGGTATGTCCATTCTTTTGCATTTGATAGAAAATAAAGATGTTGATTGTGTAGAATAAATACAAATGTTGATTGTGTAGAATAAATAAAGATGTTGATTGTGTAGAATAAATAAAGATGTTGATTGTGTAGAATAAATAAAAATGTTGATTGTGTAGAATAAATAAAGATGTTCATTGTGAAGAATAAATAAAAATATTGATTGTGTAGAATAAATAAAGATGTTGATTGTGTAGAATAAATAATGATGTTGATTGTGTAGAATAAATAAAGATGTTGATTGTGTAGAATAAATAAAAATGTTGCTTGTGTAGAATGAATAAAGATGTTGATTGTGTAGAATAATTAAAGATGTTGATTGTGTAGAATAAATAAAAATGTTGATTGTGTAGAATAAATAAAGATGTTGATTGTGAAGAATAAATAAAAATGTTGATTGTGTAGAATAAATAAATATGTTGATTCTGTAGAATATGATTCATTCTGGGTTCTGGGGCAGATGATCCATTTCAAAATAACAGATAATAAAACAATATGCTAGAACACCATATAACATCGCAACAACCATTCTGAGTCAAAACAGTTTGAAAAAAAAAACAACTTTTAATTCATCTGTCGCGTAGATGAATGGAAGTGATCTATAATTTTTCTGTTAATAAAGAGATCAGTTGTTATCTGTGGACAGTGTGAGACAGAAATAATTAATTAGTTACGGATAATCATAACAGAGTCTTCCAATAAAAGTCCGCGTATCTAGATTTCCTCGCAGAACATGGAATTGGACGGCGCCTGATATCAATCGTCACCACACTTCCGGTGACGCCGTGACACTCCACTGATCGAACTTCTGTCCTTTGATAACATCCACTCAATCCAAAGGAAGTGGCATATATTCCTTAGCGCTCCAGAACTGTATGAACCAATGATGTACACATTTCTAGAGAGATCCAATAAATATCACATAAAACGATACCGTGAAACCGGGGGGAGTACATTAAAGTTTGTGCTTCCATCGATATTTGCAAACCACACTGTAAGTTTTAATCAGAACACGAAGTCATTTCTTGTGAAAAATGAAATATTCAGCCACATAAAATACAACGTTTTAAAAAATGTATAAGCAGTCTTTCCAAAACTCAGTGAATGAATACAAAAAATGATAAACACACCGAAGTTCGTAGTCTTTATTGGGAGTTTCATTACTTTGACCTGAAAATGGACTCTATTATACACACGGTGCAACGTTCAATCATCACCGTGCCTGGTTTGATGACTATTTTCACAAACAAGTACATCGTTAGTCATTCTACAAGGGGGATAACTAGTGCCATCACTGAAACAAAAATGACTTATAGATGGAAAAAGTTTCCTTGGTTGTAAATTTATAATTTCATTTGTGAGTAAAAAGTCATCAACAGCATTGAAATCTCATCTAAATCTAACGGATTCTTTATCGTCACTTATATCCATAGAATAAATATGTGGATTGAATGTTAAAATAAATTTCAATACTTTTGAATGAATTTTTAACACAAGGGTTTGGTCGATCCAAGAAGGTCGTGGGGTTTTAATTTGTTTTCAACGAATGTAATTTTTATGGCAGTTTTTTTTTTTAATTCCTGGGAGTATAACATAAAAGTAACGAAATAGTAGTCTAAAGTTCGCGCTCACTCTTAGAAATAAGCCATGTGTATGATATATCTATAGTGAAGATGTTCCGGTAGGGAGGTGTCATTGGTTGTGATGTTCCGGGAGGGAGGTGTCATTAGTTGTAATGTTCCGGTAGGGAGGTGTCATTGGTTGTGATGTTCCGGGAGGGAGGTGTCATTGGTTGTGATGTTCCGGTAGGGAGGTGTCATTGGTTGTGATGATCCGGTAGGGAGGTGTCATTGGTTGTGATGTTCCAGTAGGGAGGTGTCATTGGTTGCGATGTTCCTAAAAGAGGTTACACCAATGTTGATTATGTTCCTGGGGAAACATCACGGGCGGTTATCACGGACGGTGGTCTCCCTAGGGATCCGGCGAGTATAAGCATAATGTACAAATTCCTTTGAAATGACATCACGCTATCATAGACCGGGTTAATTTTACTGCATCTTCTTTTTCATAGTATGAATTGATTTATTGATTGTGTTGATGTTTTTTCGCCACATTCAACACTTTTTCAGTTATATAGTGGCGCCCAGTTTTTTTGTTTTGTTTTTTGTTTTTTTTTGGTGGAAGAGAGAACCCAGATACAATGTACCTGGGAAGAGACCACCGACCTTCCGAAAGTAAACTGGGAAACTTTCTCACTTACCGGCGCGAGCGGGATTCAAACCCGCGCCGACCAGAGGTGAGAGGCCGTGTGATTTTGAGCGCGATGCTCTAACCACTCGGCCACGGAGGCCCCCAGTATGAATTAAGACAGTGATGAAATGCGAAATAAAATGGTCTGAGAGGTGTTCATCCTCAAAGAGACACAACTCTGGCGATTACAGCTTTAATCACAGATGAGAGACGCGTTTCATCAAAAATGTTTGCTGAACACCTTCCTTATCAACACGGGGTTACAAACGGCTGATAAAGACGATGTATTGTATCAGAATAGTATTGTATTGATGCTGTATGTTTTTGTTGGCCTCAAGAAAAGTGAAGGTGTGTATTTTACAAGCAAATAAGATTAACCTAGGAAGCAACGGTTTCAATGGAACAGATACCTGAGAACATGCCCATCTCTTGTTCCTACTGAGGGGAACAGCCTTAAACAGCTGCTGACGTCAGATAATATCATAACAGATTGTTTCAGTGAGGTTTGTGTTTCTATATCCGCAATGAATATGAAATTGATCGCTTGGCTGTTTATTACGGAGCTGTAATTAGTTGTCATTTTGAATACACAAATACCGAGAAAAACCAATACAAGTCTAATTTGTTTAAGACATTGATTCCCGCACAAATTTGGAAACAATACCAGAAAAAAGATCCTAGCTAATGACAGAAAATACATCAAGTAATATTTCTAAGCCATATATCACAGGCAATAGTACTATACCGCCAGGCGTCTGTAATTGAATCAGATTTAATTTACGTTAACAAATACATCTATATTTTGCTTCGATATGACAGATAAATTGGCATTCAGTGTTATTTCCACCTCCCGGAGGGTTCGAAGCGATTACTTAGTATCAGGATTTTCTGCTGGAGAGTTCGAGGCGATTACTTAGTATCAGAATATTCTGTTGGGGGGGGGGGGGGGGGTGTCTTTGACAGGCTATTTACGTTCGTGTATCTAGTCACAGGCAATTTCCAGTTTAAACGTATTACTAAAATTACCCGCACGTGTATGTTACTAAAATTACCCCGCACGTGTATGTTGCTAAAATTACCCCGCACGTGCATGTTACTAAAATTACCCCGCACGTGTATGTTACTAAAATTACCCCGCAAGTGTGTGTTACTAAAATTACCCAACACGTGTATGTGTGTAAATTAGTGGAATACCCGGTTATATATAGATTTCATGAAAAATTAGAACATGGAAGTTAAATCTATTCGGCTAATGACAAGATAAGTTAATCAGATTTGTCCTAATAGGAGACGTGAGTTCACGAGAACATGAATTCGCGATTAGGCTGTTGATCAGACTTCATACATTTCAACAATGTGAAAGCTAGCAATTTTACTTCACGGGTTGTGGCTCTTGCTAATTTACGCGATGATAAATTAATGGGTCATAGCTTAGTCCTGTGTGATCTTCTCCTTTCACAAACTATCATTAATTATGGTCATGACACGCTTTACGATCACAAACTATCATTAATTATGGTCATGACACGCTTTACGATCATAAGCTATCTTTTTTTTTCCCTAAGTGTCTGGAAAAGAAATGACGGTGCCTTTTTCCTCCCAATATGTCCAAGTAGATGTAGATGTCATGTTGTATGAGGCAGAGAATGTTGTTAATTTATCAAAAGCTGGCTTTCGTGAACACGGGGGTAGGAGAGAGACCGTGACGAAAAAGCCATCTCTATAACAATGAAGGGGATGTTAACCACAGTATGCCTTCATATAAATAGACTGGGTCCAACAACACCAATCCCGATCTAGCAAGAACGATGAAATTTAAAGATTTCCATTATCTATTATGAGGTAAAGGTACTGTACATGTATCTAAAACGGCCCCAGAAGGGAGCTAATTTATCTCACACATGTTATATATTCTGATACTGATTTATCTCACACATGTTATATATTCTGATACTGATTTATCTCACACATGTTATATATTCTGATATTGATGTATCTCACACATGTTATATATTCTGATACTGATTTATCTCACACATGTTATATATTCTGATACTGATTTATCTCACACATGTTATATATTCTGATATTGATTTATCTCACACATGTTATATATTCTGATACTGATTTATCTCACACATGTTATATATTCTGATACTGATTTATCTCACACATGTTATATATTCTGATACTGATTTATCTCACACATGTTATATATTCTGATACTGATTTATCTCACACATGTTATATATTCTGATACTGATTTATCTCACACATGTTATATATTCTGATATTGATTTATCTCACACGTGTTATATATTCTGATATTGATTTATCTCACACATGTTATATATTCTGATACTGATTTATCTCACACATGTTATATATTCTGATATTTATTTATCTCACACATGTTATATATTCTGATACTGATTTATCTCACACATGTTATATATTCTGATACTGATTTATCTCACACATGTTATATATCTGATACTTTTGACAGCAATAACTTATTTTCATGTTTACTTTGATACTATTTTACTGGAGAATCCCGAGATAAATTATGCCTTCAGAGGAAATAAAGAAATATTCTACTACGTCGCTAATTTTGCAGAAAATATAGTCCCCCATGAATCAAGTTCTGTCGACTCCAATTTAGTGTTAAATGTTATTTTGTACATGTAAGCAAGGAAAGAAAAAGGGGGAAATAAAAAAACACTTGGTGGCCCTTGATTAAGCTTTCAAGAAAGACAGTTTCCTTACCTGCTATAAACTGGACATATCCAGCCATGACAGTAACGGACTTGACCACTTCGTTAGGAATACAGGACGTGCAGACGGCGAGAAATGCCCCACAGCACAACAGGATACATCCTCCCCCGAACAGCGTGCAGGCGGCCTGCCAAGCCCCCGACGGCAGGCTACCCAGGTTAAAGTACCCTCCATAAAACTCGCATCTCTGTCTGCCGAAATCCTGACTGGTGACGTCCAGGACCGTGCCGCACGTGCTGATGAGTCCGAATGTCTCCGTTTGATTTGGGGTGACAATCCAGATGGGTTGGATGAAGGAGTATGTTCCGAGGGCGGAGACCAGAATTGCAAGAAAGGTCCATACCAGTAAAACAGGGGAGTTCATATCAACACCTCACCATCTTGTCATCTTTCAAAGCCTGAAAACGGTACTCAAGTTTATAATCGCATGTATTGAGCAAATGATTAGCAAAAACGTAGTATTGTTAGAAACGCATTCATTACGAATATAATTACGTAATTTGTGTCGTGAATATCACAATTGTAACAATTTGGTTCAATAATTCATAGATTTGAAAATGGTACAGAGTGTTGAAATTCAATGCTGAGCGAAGGTTCAGTTCAATAGAAACCGGAAGTAGTAGTAGGATAATTAACAAACACGTTGGTGGATGTATAGTGAAAACGTAATCTGCAAGGGACGAAAAAATCCAAACTTACTTACTATGGGGGGTCCAGACTAGACTAACAAAGTCATTGGGGTGGGTGGTAAACATTAGGGCCATGGGAATTCTGACCTTGAGATACATGTATCATCAGTTATGTACACATACTAATATTGTACCCTGCAGCAAAGGGAAATATCGGGTCATTAAGAAAAAACTACATACCTGACTATAGCAAAGGGTTTCTTTAACAATGTAAATCAATCATAAACACACGAAATGTATGTGTTTCATGAAAGGATAGGATTTATCACACTAATCGTTATCTTCACTTTTCATTCAGCTTTAGGTCAGAATACAGGAAAATAGAGGATGTATTCAAAATTTCATGACGGGTGTTTTAGTATACTGTACAGAATGTATCAATAATCCGTACCATTTTCTCTTGTTTAGTATCTACCGTCATTAAACTCGGGTTAGGAGTTTGAAAACAGGAAGTTCAGACAATTTTATGATGTGTAACAAATATGTTTAATATCATCCACTTAAATTAGCACTATAAATTGTACGTTAGACAATCTCAAAAGCCTTTGTCCGGATTGCTTTTCTAGTTTAGCAGACGTTTATCTCTCAATTACATAAACTGATTGAAATTTGCATATGCGACATTACTTTTTTTTATGAACATGATGAAGAGGTAAAGAGTTTGATGACTTTCAAGGTCATTAATATTATATCAATGTCAATCTATAGAATGCAATTTAGAAGCGAATATATTTAGTTTCAAAACTTTCTAATTTGCAGTAATCCACACTTTTTATATCATAAAATTCCAGTCAATTTATGTAGAAAACCGCAATGAAATTATCACAAAAAGCTCAGTTTTGTAAACGTATAGTTAATGCAAGATAATGAACGGGAAACTGATACGAAAACACAAGTACAATTTTACACCGGATGTCATCGTTATCTACATCGATATCTACATCGTTATCTACATCAATATCTACATCGTTATATACATCGTTATCTACATCGTTATTTACATCGATATCTACATTGATATCTACATCGATATCTACATCGATATCTACATTGATATCTACATCGATATCTACATCAATATCTACATCGTTATCTACATCGATATCTACATCGATATCTACATCGTTATCTACATTGATATCTCGATATCTACATCGATATCTACATCGATATCTACATCGATATCTACATCAATATCTACATCAATATCTACATCGATATCTACATCGATATCTACATCGATATCTACATCGTTATCTACATCAATATCTACATCGTTATCTACATCGATATCTACATCAATATCTACATCGTTATCTACATCGTTATCTACATCGTTATTTACATCGTTATTTACATCGATATCTACATTGATATCTACATCAATATCTACATCGTTATCTACATCGATATCTACATCGATATCTACATCAATATCTACATCAATATCTACATCAATATCTACATCAATATATACATCGTTATCTACATCGATATATACATCGTTATCTACATCGTTATCTACATCAATATCTACATCGTTATCTACATCGATATCTACATCAATATCTACATCGTTATCTATATCGTTATTTACATCGATATCTACATTGATATCTACATCAATATCTACATCGTTATCTACATCGATATCTACATCGATATCTACATCAATATCTACATCAATATCTACATCAATATCTACATCAATATATACATCGTTATCTACATCGATATATACATCGTTATTTACATCGATATCTACATCGATATCTACATCGATATCTGGCAGTTCTCTATAAAACCGATGATATGTTGTCCTGGATTTCTATATGTAATGTCAGGCAATATCTTTCAAATAAATGCAAATAAAGATATGCGAAGTTTCAATCTATATTTGACACATGAATTTTAACACGTGATGTATTTTCCCCAGTGACGATTTGTTTGAGAGCCAGGTTCAGAGCCCCGTTACGGTAAACCAAATTTTATTCGCCACGACTTTATTATTGAATTAAGGAAAATTTCGCGCTCTCGGGAATTCATTTAGAATTAATTTACTGAAAAATACATTGTAAATACAATTTGTTTTACGATATACAACATACACTTGTAAGTATCCACTTTCATGAGAACTTTTTTGTGTTTACCTTTAAAAAACATGAAAATATATTCTTTAATAACCACATATACATAGTCTACCGTGATAAGTTTTTTTTTAAGTTGGGCGACGCATGTCGACTTTATGATAAATATACTTTATCCAATTTTGGGTCTCGGGAAGCCAAAAGATGAAAGAGAGAGAGAGAGAGAGAGAGAGAGAGAGAGAGAGAGAGAGAGAGAGAGAGAGAGAACTTTGTTACATTAATATACTCGTACATATTATCACATGGTTCCGTCTTCAGCATAAATAATTACACATAAAATATCCATAATTTAAAGAAGCAAGATAAGAAATATGCAACTGCATAAATTGGAAATTTAGAATATACATTGTAATTTGTTACCTTTTAGGATTCAGATAGCAAAAGTTTCCGACCGTAAAAAACCGTTATACTGTAAATTAATAATAAAAGGGATCCTTCTTTCTGTCTTTACCATGAATTATGTTTCGTGACTCTGACTCAAGGTCATTTGTCCAAAATCAGAAAAATAGAAATAACTGTAAGGGCCGTGATTTTGCAGAAACACACACTACACAACTTCACAAGAAATGCTAACGGCCAGACTGTTTTCATCTGCGATGAAGGTCTATTCGAAAATGTTAAGGCTATCGTCAAAGATGTCAGAAATATTTGTTCAAGGTTACGCTTTAGTAATTATTTGGCTTAATGTTCTTTTTCACCTATATAAGTGTTGTGTAAGCTTGGTATGAGATCAACTCTGCAGGGTCTGTGCCCAGGCCATTAATCTGTTTAATTAAACGAAAACGACATCCAACTCCCCGGGTTTGAAGATGAATTCAGTGCACCATAAATATGCAACAAATTGAACTGACATTGTTTCCGTGTTTTGATGTCCCTTTCGAGATGCTTTACTTACTTTGATACGTCATCACCTGAATACGTCATCACCTGAATACGTCATCAGCTATAGGCGAAAGGCCACAATCTTGACCCATGCAGGGCTCTTTGATGTGTTCAGGGGCCATGTCTGTCCTACTCTCAATTTTGTATACTTTATGGAATTTATGAGATTGATCACTATTCGTTATATAAACATTTTCTTCCGAAAGATCATTTAATGCCGGCCGCTTGGGGGTAGAAACAATAACTATCTTGATTTGTTGAAACATCTTAGTTTTGGTGATACACCGGGGTTGAGAATCGAACCCCCCCCCCCCCCCCCCGGACTTCCCGAATACGAAGCTAATACCCACCTTGTCCAGTCGGCCACAGCAACACGTTCATTTTGTCATTGATAAGATTCAGAAGACAGCGGGAGTGATGAATCTCTTGTTTACAAAAACATTATTATTCAAGGAAACCCTAACTTTGAAATATACAGAGACACTGCGGGTGTGACCGGTCAACAGGGGGTGTTTATCCCTCCTATAGACACCTGATCCCACCTCTGGTGTGTCTAGGGGTCCGTGTTGGCCTAATTTTTAATATTGTATTCTTTAGATGAATTATGAGATTTATCACTGTTCGTTATCCTCACTTTTTCTTTAACGAAGTTCGAATTGCTTGTAAAAAGATTTTCAAAAATGTGTTGATAGGTCCTAATGGGCTGCCGTAACTTTGTGCATTCCACACTTTGCTACACATGCCTATGGATTCATTTTCGGGTAGCAATGCTAATTTGTGCATGAAAAAAAAAAAAATGAAATGCGGGAAGAAAAAGGAGAATACTCACTCGATTAACTTTTTGCATGGTATATATACGTTGGCACACAGTCATTGTATAGAGAGGGAGACATGTGACGCTGATCACAAAAGTATGGAATTATATTTGACCGTAGCAGTGGATCACAGATAAAGAGTTAGTGAGATATTACATTTATTGATGCTGTCAGCCCTCTACAAAAGAAACATACGTACCGATCCTAAGCCCTCGCTCATCTTTTGTGCTCGCTTCTTGTAAAACTTTTCGATTATTAATGTTACTAGGTTTGATCAATATTCGTATAGATATTATATTCATTCCTAAGGGATCTCGATTATGCTGTATGTCAAAAATTGCTCTTTTAGTCGATCCAGTCTTGTTTTGCCGGACCATCGATTCGTCCGGTTTCATTATTCGGAACAGAGAAGTATGGTTTTATGTATCATACGGCTCATCAACTAATTGTAATTTCATTGAAATGAAAATCCCAAGAATTTCAGGAATTTTAGATTTAGCATTTGTACTTTATTACTTAATTGCACATGTACTTGAACTTGTTAACATGTCGAACAAATGTTGTAATAATTCCCTACAAAAAATACAATATCACTATTCAACCAAATACTGAGACGGTTTCCATAGTAACGGAATCACATCCTCCTTAACAAATCTCTTGAAGTTATACTAAAACAAACACTTTTGAAAGATCAAATAAAAATTCGACAAAAAACGACGTCGCGCTTTGACTCCCCAATTTTAAAAAAAAAAGTTGAAGAATCTCATTTCTCCGAGAAAACTTACAATAGACTAAAATTTGTTTCCATAGAAATACAGCTTTGTAGCAATTATGAATAAAATGTAGCATTCAATTTTAATGAAAAATTTAGTTGCTGTAATTCAAGTACAATATTCGTGGATTTTTATTTTGTATTTTTTCGGAAACTTATCAATTTAGTATTTTCCACAATATGCTGAACAAGTCTTAAAAAAAAAAAATTAAATGGTGATAATGAAAACCGCTATTAGAAGTTCTTATCTCTTACATTATGGGACACCTTTATGTAAACGCAACCCTCGCCTTGTAAACTCAACCCTCGCCTTGTAAACCCAACCCTCGCCTTCTCAACTCAACCCTCGCCTTGTAAACCCAACCCTCGCCTTCTCAATTCAACCCTCGCCTTCTCAATTCAACCCTCGCCTTGGCAAATGTCGTGCGTTCAAGTAATTCAGAAAATGTTTACTACCCAAACATTATTTCCATATATCATTCAAGTTGACTACATCGAACTTGAAGAGAAAATGTAGCATTAAAGTGTGTGTGAAACAGCATTAAATCCAAACCCATCATGTATACCTACATGTATAACCATGTGTCTTTTGGTTATAAAATCTTCTTAATGCGTTTCGTAAAATACTTTTTGTGTCGCAGCTTTTACAAAACATCTACGACCTGATTGTTGAAATAAGGATAATTCTGCGCTCTCCACATCATAATCACTTGGGCGTTTTGATTTCATGCCCGGTCAATCTTGAATAAACCGATAATGCACGAATTAGTAAGAAGTGTCCCATAGCATGCAATTTCCGGAAAATCCTTTAACGACGGCATTCCTTTTTTCTATGTAGATGAGATATTCTCTCTCTCTCTCTCTCTCTCTCTCTCTCTCTCTCTCTCTCTCTCTCTCTCTCTCTCTCTCTCTCTCCTTCATTGTATACCCACAAATGTATCATCCTTGAACCTTTTGCATTTTTATATCTGCACGAAAGCAAGCTCTAGTGTGTTTCTATTTTGAATTCACTGCATAAATAATGCAAGAGCGAATTTTCTGCCCCGCTAATGACTCGACAGGTGCCCCCTTAGAGAGTTCCAGTATCAGCAAGCACTTAGTAAATCAGCGGGGTAACATCGTTATGTTGTACTAACAATATGCCAATTTCAGGTTGACATTTTGTATGCCATTATTACTATGATATTCATAAATTCAATTTCAAAACCATTGACATGAATATCTTGACTTATTACGTGAAAACTGGAAATTTGGTCTCCCTTGGGTACCATTATCTAGATATTTAGTTACCATTTATCAATGTAACAATGAAGGATGTCATACCAATAACGATTAGGAATCTAGACTAGCATGCTCTGAATATACACCATATCGTGCATTTGTCTGTCTGACTGGCTTTTTTGTGTCTCAGATGTTTGCAGATTGATTTTCAAGAAATAAATTCCATCTTTGAAAATACACAAAGGCATTTACGCAGGCGTACTTCATGAAGTGCGTTATCTCTAAGCTATTATTAAGCATTGTCATTCAAACCTTTGTTTATTTTCAAAAACGAAATTTAATGATTTTATGTTTACATTTTCCTTTCATTTCTGTCGTAATATTTCCGTCCGTTAGAATAGTCGTACCACGTGTAAATCTATTACGATTCATACGCACATTTTTCACATTCATGAGGAAATCGTTATCATTTTATATGGTAAAGATATCGAAGGCAAAAACATTGAGAGAAAAAATGTGAATACTGTATATCCTGATGAATTTCAGAAGAGATTCTTGCACCTTGTATCGGTGATGGTACCGTTATAGTATCTTTATTGTACCTTTATAGTACTTTATAGTACCTTTATAGTATCTTTATTGCACCTTTATTGTACCTTTATAGTATCTTTATTGTACCTTTATAGTATCTTTATTGTACCTTTATAGTACTTTATAGTACCTTTATAGTATATTTATAGTACCTTTATAGTATCTTTATTGTACCCTTATTGTATCTTTATGGTATCTTTATAGTACCTTTATTGTATCTTTATAGTACCTTTATAGTATCTTTATTGTACCCTTATAGTACCTTTATTGTATCTTTATAGTACCTTTATTGTATCTTTATAGTACTTTATAGTACCTTTAGAGTATCTTTATAGTACCTTTATAGTATCTTTATTGTACCCTTATAGTACCCTTATTGTATCTTTATAGTACCTTTATTGTATCTTTATAGTACCTTTATAGTATCGTTATTGTACCCTTATAGTACCTTTATTGATGTTGGTACATTTATTGTACCTTTATTGATGTTGGTACATTTATTGTACCTGTATCGGCGGCGGTATAATTTACCGAGTGTCTTTTATCAGTGATATCTTTAGTGTGTCGTGTACCGGTGTTATTCCTTTTAGAGTATGTTGTATAGGTGACGGTAACTTCAGTAAGTCTGATATAGTATGTTGTATAGGTGACAGTATCTTCAGTAAGTATGATATAGTATATTGTATAGGTTACAGTAACTTCTGTAAGTATGATATAGTATGTTGTATTGGTGACAGTATCTTCAGTAAGTCTGATATAGTATGTTGTATTGGTGACATTACCTTCAGTAAGTCTGATATAGTATATTGTATAGGTGACATTACCGTCAGTAAGTCTGATATAGTATGTTGTATAGGTGACAATATCTTCAGTACGTCTGATATAGTATGTTGTATAGGTGACAGTACCTCCAGTAAGTCTGATATAGTATGTTGTATAGGTGACAGTACCTTCAGTAAGTCTGATATAGTATGTTGTATAGGTGACAGTACCCTCAGTAAGTCTGATATAGTATGTTGTATAGGTGACAGTACCTTCAGTAAGTCTGATATAGTATATTGTATAGGTGACAGTACCTTCAGTAAGTCTGATATAGTATATTGTATAGGTGACAATATCTTCAGTAAGTCTGATATAGTATGTTGTATTGGTAACGGTACCTTCAGTAAGTCTGATATAGTATATTGTATAGGTGACAATATCTTCAGTGAGTCTGATATAGTATGTTGTATTGGTAACGGTACCCTCAGTAAGTATGATATAGTATATTGTATAGGTGACAATATCTTCAGTGAGTCTGATATAGTATGTTGTATAGGTGACATTACCGTCAGTAAGTCTGATATAGTATGTTGTATAGGTGACAGTACCTTCAGTAAGTCTGATATAGTATGTTGTATAGGTGACAGTACCTTCAGTAAGTCTGATATAGTATGTTGTATAGGTGACAGTACCCTCAGTAAGTCTGATATAGTATGTTGTATAGGTGACATTACCGTCAGTAAGTCTGATATAGTATATTGTATAGGTGACAGTACCTTCAGTAAGTCTGATATAGTATGTTGTATAGGTGACAGTACCTTCAGTAAGTCTGATATAGTATGTTGTATAGGTGACAGTACCTTCAGTAAGTCTGATATAGTATATTGTATTGGTGACAGTACCTTCAGTAAGTCTGATATAGTATGTTGTATAGGTGACATTACCGTCAGTAAGTCTGATATAGTATATTGTATAGGTGACAGTACCTTCAGTAAGTCTGATATAGTATGTTGTATTGGTAACGGTACCTTCAGTAAGTCTGATATAGTATATTGTATAGGTGACAATATCTTCAGTGAGTCTGATATAGTATGTTGCATAGGTGACAGTACCTTCAGTAAGTCTGATATAGTATGTTGTATAGGTGACAGTACCCTCAGTAAGTATGATATAGTATGTTGTATAGGTGACAGTACCCTCAGTAAGTCTGATATAGTATGTTGTATAGGTGACAGTACCCTCAGTAAGTCTGATATAGTATGTTGTATAGGTGACAGTACCCTCAGTAAGTCTGATATAGTATGTTGTATAGGTGACAGTACCCTCAGTAAGTATGATATAGTATGTTGTATAGGTGACAGTAGTTTCAGTAAGTCTGAAATAGTATATTGTATTGGTGACAGTATCTTCAGTAAGTATGATATAGTATGTTGTATTGGTGACAGTACCCTCAGTAAGTATGATATAGTATGTTGTATTGGTGACAGTACCTTCAGTAAGTCTGATATAGTATGTTGTATAGGTGACAGTACCCTCAGTAAGTCTGATATAGTATGTTGTATAGGTGACAGTACCTTCAGTAAGTCTGATATAGTATGTTGTATAGGTGACAGTACCTTCAGTAAGTCTGATATAGTATGTTGTATTGGTGACAGTACCCTCAGTAAGTCTGATATAGTATGTTGTATAGGTGACAGTACCCTCAGTAAGTATGATATAGTATGTTGTATAGGTGACAGTAGTTTCAGTAAGTCTGAAATAGTATATTGTATTGGTGACGGTAACTTCAGTAAGTCTGATATAGTATGTTGTATCGGTGACGGTACCCTCAGTAAGTCTGATATAGTATGTTGTATAGGTGACATTACCGTCAGTAAGTCTGATATAGTATATTCTATAGGTGACAGTACCTTCAGTAAGTCTGATATAGTATGTTGTATTGGTAACGGTACCTTCAGTAAGTCTGATATAGTATATTGTATAGGTGACAATATCTTCAGTGAGTCTGATATAGTATGTTGTATTGGTAACGGTACCCTCAGTAAGTATGATATAGTATATTGTATAGGTGACAATATCTTCAGTACGTCTGATATAGTATGTTGTATAGGTGACAGTACCTTCAGTAAGTCTGATATAGTATGTTGTATAGGTGACAGTACCCTCAGTAAGTCTGATATAGTATGTTGTATAGGTGACATTACCGTCAGTAAGTCTGATATAGTATGTTGTATAGGTGACAGTACCTTCAGTAAGTCTGATATAGTATGTTGTATAGGTGACAGTACCTTCAGTAAGTCTGATATAGTATGTTGTATAGGTGACAGTAACTTCAGTAAGTCTGATATAGTATGTTGTATAGGTGACAGTAACTTCAGTAAGTCTGATATAGTATGTTGTATAGGTGACAGTACCTTCAGTAAGTCTGATATAGTATGTTGTATTGGTGACAGTACCTTCAGTAAGTCTGATATAGTATGTTGTATAGGTGACAGTACCTTCAGTAAGTCTGATATAGTATGTTGTATAGGTGACAGTACCTTCAGTAAGTCTGATATAGTATGTTGTATAGGTGACAGTACCCTCAGTAAGTCTGATATAGTATGTTGTATAGGTGACATTACCGTCAGTAAGTCTGATATAGTATATTGTATAGGTGACAGTACCTTCAGTAAGTCTGATATAGTATGTTGTATTGGTAACGGTACCCTCAGTAAGTATGATATAGTATATTGTATAGGTGACAATATCTTCAGTGAGTCTGATATAGTATATTGTATAGGTGACAATATCTTCAGTAAGTCTGATATAGTATATTGTATAGGTGACAGTACCCTCAGTAAGTATGATATAGTATGTTGTATAGGTGACATTACCGTCAGTAAGTCTGATATAGTATGTTGTATAGGTGACAGTACCCTCAGTAAGTATGATATAGTATGTTGTATAGGTGACAGTACCCTCAGTAAGTATGATATAGTATATTGTATAGGTGACAGTACCTTCAGTAAGTCTGATATAGTATGTTGTATAGGTGACAGTAACTTCAGTACGTCTGTTATAGTATATTTTATTGGTGACAGTACCTTCAGTAAGTATGATATAGTATGTTGTATAGGTGACAGTATCTTCAGTAAGTCTGATATAGTATGTTGTATTGGTGACAGTAACTTCAGTACGTCTGATATAGTATGTTGTATAGGTGACGTTACCTTCAGTAAGTCTGATATAGTATGTTGTATTGGTGACAGTACCTTCGGTAAGTCTGATATAGTATGTTGTATAGGTGACAGTACCTTCAGTAAGTATGATATAGTATGTTGTATTGGTGACAGTATCTTCAGTAAGTCTGATATAGTATGTTGTATTGGTGACAGTACCTTCAGTAAGTATGATATAGTATGTTGTATAGGTGACAGTACCTTCAGTAAGTCTGATATAGTATGTTGTATAGGTGACGGTAACTTCAGTAAGTCTGATATAGTATATTTTATAGGTGACAGTACCCTCAGTGAGTCTGATATAGTATGTTGTATAGGTGACAGTACCTTCAGTAAGTCTGATATAGTATGTTGTATAGGTGACAGTAACTTCAGTAAGTCTGATATAGTATGTTGTATAGGTGACGTTACCTTCAGTAAGTCTGATATAGTATGTTGTATTGGTGACATTACCTTCAGTAAGTATGATATAGTATATTGTATAGGTGACAGTACCTTCAGTAAGTCTGATATAGTATATTGTATAGGTGACAGTACCCTCAGTAAGTATGATATAGTATATTGTATAAGTGACAGTATCTTCAGTGAGTCTGATATAGTAGCTTTATTGAGTCTGTTATTGTAGCTTTAGTGAGTGTTACATGTATATCGGTAACCGTTACCGTACTTGGTATTCGTGTATACACTGTTATTGTAGCTTTAGTGAGTCTTACATGTATACAGGTAACCGTTACCGTCCTTGGTATTTGTGTATACACTGTTACGTGTATATCGGTAACCGTTACTGTCCTTGGTATTCGTGTATACACTGTTATTGTAGCTTTAGTGAGTCTTGCATGTATATCAGTAACCGTTACCGTCCTTGGTATTCGTGTATACACTGTTATTGTAGCTTTAGTGAGTCTTACATGTATACAGGTAACCGTTACCGTCCTTGGTATTCGTGTATACACTGTTATTGTAGCTTTAGTGAGTCTTACATGTATATCAGTAACCGTTACCGTCCTTGGTATTCGTGTATACACTGTTATTGTAGCTTTAGTGAGTCTTACATGTATACAGGTAACCGTTACCGTTCTTTGTATTCGTGTATACACTGTTACATCTATATCGGTAACCGTTACTGTCCTTGGTATTCGTGTATACACTGTTATTGTAGCTTTAGTGAGTCTTACATGTATACAGGTAACCGTTACCGTCCTTGGTATTCGTGTATAAACTGTTACATGTATATCGGTAACCGTTACCGTCCTTGGTATTCGTGTATACACTGTTACATGTATATCGGTAACTGTTACCGTCCTTGGTATTCGTTATACACTGTTATATCCGTTTCCTTCCACGCCACTGATTCTAAAGTTTCAGACAAATAGAACCATTCGCTTGTGAAATAAAAGGTGTTGTATCCCGGTATTTTAGTTTTATACCGGTGTTTTAGTTTAATGCCGTTGTATTATACCGGTGTTTTAGTTTTATACCGGTGTATTATACCGGTGTTTTAGTTTTATGCCGGTATTTTAGTTTTATACTGGTGGTGGTCGGTGACGAATTCCTTATTTATTTATATCCTTGGCGGTCAGCAACGGTTACCCGTCTGTGTATACTGGTTTTCGTTCTGCGTTTGGTACCGGTTTGTAAGATTTTAGAAACTCTTTTACACTCCCCGTCTTTTTGGACAGAAAGGTGTTCCATTTAATGGCCAGAAGTCCGTCTTTAGAATTTCATTTTCTTTTCGGTTTTTTTTTTTTTTTTTTTTTTCGGTCGTTGCCCCTATTCATAAGTTCTAGTGCTGAAATATTCGTAGAACTTTATATGGATAGTAATTCTACAACTGGCCATTGTTCAAATCAGTATTTTCAATATTACTGTATACGGTAAAGCTTAAATAATTTCAAAAAATTATATGTTGATTCTTTCACATGCGTAGTTGATAATCACGTGTGTAGTTGTTAATCACGTGTGTCGTTTTTAATCACGTGTGTAGTTGTTAATAAATCACGTGTGTATTTGTTAATCAATCACGTTTGTAGTTGTTAATCACGTGTGTAGTTGTTGATCAATCACGTGTGTAGTTGTTAATCACGTGTGTCGTTTTTAATCACGTGTGTAGTTGTTAATAAATCACGTGTGTATTTGTTAATCAATCACGTTTGTAGTTGTTAATCACGTGTGTAGTTGTTGATCAATCACGTGTGTAGTTGTTAATCAATCACGTGTGTATTTGTTAATCAATCACGTGTGTAGTTGTTAATCAATCACGCGTGTATTTGTTAATCAATCACGTGTGTAGTTGTTAATCAATCACGCGTGTATTTGTTAATCAATCACGCATGTATTTGTTAATCAATCACGTCTGTCGTTGTTAATCACGCATGTAGTTGTTAATCAATCACGTGTGTAGTTGTTAATCAATCACGTGTGTATTTGTTAATCAATCACGTGTGTAGTTGTTTATCACGTGTGTAATTGTTAAAATCATTGAAATTTTACCTTATGATGAGCACTTCACCTAAATTTGGTGCCGTCTCTATATGGATTTGACGTCTAAGAATAAACCAACCTTACAACCATTCATTCTTCATCCAAAGATTAGTGTTACCTTTGTCATAAACTTTTACATCAGAACATTGCCGAACTTATTGTCACTCTGAATTTAGTATGTGGAATTTATTACTACATTCATTTAATAAATTCAGGGGCTTAGAGACCCTCAATGAATGATACCTAAGATACACCATCCAAGAAACACACACACACACACACACACACACACACACACACACACACAAATACACAAACATGACCAAAATTACAAATAAAGACACATTTGATCAACAACGAAAAAATCAACAATACAACACTACCAACACGGTTTCTGCCGTGTTCAATCTACCTCTTTCGGTCTACCTCTTTTTGGTTTACCGCTTTTCGGTTTACCTCTGTATTCATTGTTGTGGTTCAGGGACCCATTTCACAAACAGTCATGTCCCTCAGACCAATCTCTGTGATTTTCCAAAACTATTTACATACGTGTACTTCTTCGTGTCCTTAGATTTCTTTGTCATTTTTTATACATATATTGAAATCGAAAGGAAACCTAACGAGGGTCTTTCATTGTACACAATTACGGGATAAGAAGTTACACGAGCATTAACTGTAAGTTATACAGTATAATAGTTACCGGTTACACATTAGATTTACAGTATAATAGTTACCGGTTACACATTAGATTTACAGTATAATAGTTACCGGTTACACATTAGATTTACAGTATAATAGTTACCGGTTACACTAGATTTACAGTATAATAGTTACCGGTTACACATTAGATTTACAGTATAATAGTTACCGGTTACACATTAGATTTGCCGTACAGATACCTTTGGATATAGATGTAAAATTAAGGACGACAAACGTAATTCCTTTTGTCAATAAAGGTGTCCCTCAAATATTGTTGAATGGTGGAGTAGCTTTTAGTGGGTAATATATATGTGAATAAATTCATTTTACAAATTTATGAAGTTTCCGTTCTTTCGTTTATTATAGAATGTACCACAGAAAACGTCCACATAGGATGACTTTAATCTATATGTATTCCTCAACAATGTTAACGTGTAATCATTAAAATTAGGGGGGGGGGGGGTAAAATTAGGGGGGGGGGGTAGTTGGTTGCATGTAATAATAATATCACTAATTTCACATGATAGAAATAATAATTCAGTATGCAAACTAATTTAATCGAATTATATCGATATTTAGTTGCCATGACATACATATTTTCAGAACATGCATATGTTTTTGTGCGTAGCTAAAAAAAAATCGGCTTACGTTTGCCGTCCCTAGAGAAACAGCAAAAATAAAATATCTGATTTATGTAACATTTTTAGTAATATCTGATTCATGTAACATTTCTTGTAATATCTGATTCAGGTAACAGGTTTTGTAATATCTGATTTGGGTAACATTTCTTGTAATATCTGATTCAGGTAAAATTTCTTGTAATATCTGATTCAAGTAACATTTCTTGTAATATCTGAATCAGGTAACATTTCTTGTAATATCTGATTCAGGTAACAGGTCTTGTAATATCTGATTCAGGTAACATTTCTTGTAATATCTGATTCAGGTAACATTTCTTGTAATATCTGATTCAGGTAACATTTCTTGTAATATCTGATTCAGGTAACATTTCTTGTAATATCTGATTAAGGTAGCATTTATTGTAATATCTGATTCAGGTAACATTTCTTGTAATATCTGATTCAGGTACCATTTCTTGTAATATCTGATTAAGGTAGCATTTATTGTAATATCTGATTTGGGTAACATTTCTTGTAATATCTTATTCAGGTAAAATTTCTTGTAATATCTGATTCAAGTTACATTTCTTGTAATATCTGAATCAGGTAACATTTCTTGTAATATCTGATTCAGGTAACAGGTCTTGTAATATCTGATTAAGGTAGCATTTATTGTAATATCTGATTTGGGTAACATTTCTTGTAATATTTGATTCAGGTAAAATTTCTTGTAATATCTGATTCAAGTAACATTTCTTGTAATATCTGAATTAGGTAACATTTCTTGTAATATCTTATTCAGGTAACATTTCTTGTAATATCTGATTCAGGTAACAGGTCTTGTGATATTTGATTCAGGTAACATTTCTTGTAATATCTGATTCAGGTAACATTTCTTGTAATATCTTAATCAGGTAACATTTCTGGTAATATCTGAATCAGGTAACATTTCTGGTAATATCTTATTCAGGTAATATTTCTAGTAATATCTGATTCAGGTAACATTTCTTGTAATATCTGATTCAGGTAACATTTCTTGTAATATCTGATTCAGGTAACATTTCTTGTAATATCTGATTCAGGTAACATTTCTTGTAATATCTGATTCAGGTAACATTTCTTGTAATATCTGATTCAGGTAACATTTCTTGTAATATCTGATTAAGGTAGCATTTCTTGTAATATCTGATTTGGGTAACATTTCTTGTAATATCTGATTCAGGTAAAATTTCTTGTAATATCTGATTCAAGTAACATTTCTTGTAATATCTGAATTAGGTAACATTTCTTGTAATATCTTATTCAGGTAACATTTCTTGTAATATCTGATTCAGGTAACAGGTCTTGTGATATTTGATTCAGGTAACATTTCTTGTAATATCTGATTCAGGTAACATTTCTTGTAATATCTGAATCAGGTAACATTTCTTGTAATATCTGATTCAGGTAACATTTCTAGTAATATCTGATTCAGGTAACATTTCTTGTAATATCTGATTCAGGTAACATTTCTTGTAATATCTGATTCAGGTAACATTTCTTGTAATATCTGATTCAGGTAACATTTCTTGTAATATCTGATTCAGGTATCATTTCTTGTAATATCTGATTCAGGTAACATTTCTTGTAATATCTGATTAAGGTAGCATTTCTTGTAATATCTGATTTGGGTAACATTTCTTGTAATATCTGATTCAGGTAACATTTCTTGTAATATCTTATTCAAGTAACATTTCTTGTAATATCTGAATTAGGTAACATTTCTTGTAATATCTGATTCAGGTAACATTTCTAGTAATATCTGATTCAGGTAACATTTCTTGTAATACTTGAATCAGGTAACATTTCTAGTAATATCTGATTCAGGTAACATTTCTTGTAATATCTGATTCAGGTAACATTTCTTGTAATATCTGATTCAGGTAACAGGTCTTGTAATATCTTATACAGGTAACATTTCTTGTAATATCTGATTCAGGTAACATTTCTTGTAATATCTTATACAGGTAACATTTCTTGTAATATCTTATACAGGTAACATTTCTTGTAATATCTTATACAGGTAACATTTCTTGTAATATCTTATACAGGTAACATTTCTTGTAATATCTGATTCAGGTAACAGGTCTTGTAATATCTGATTCAGGTAACATTTCTTGTAATATCTGATTCAGGTAACATTTCTTGTAATATCTGATTCAGGTAACATTTCTTGTAATATCTGATTAAGGTAACAGGTTTTGTGAAATGTTCCACAGAACTTGCTCCTGCTGCAGTAGATAGGTCTTTTGTTTATAAACATCTACATGGCGTACATTTATTTCTCCATTTTTACTGATTTAGGGGTTGGGGTGTTATATTGTGTAACAGTTACATTTTCTCAATGAGTGACATCGCCATGTGAAGTGTCAAAAATTCACCATAAAAAGTATGCAAGGCGCTCAAGACCTTATCTGTAAGGGGGCTGAAGCCTAACATAAATAGGGGCTTCCATTTTTAAGGTCATACCCAAAACAATGTGCCCAACACTTCTAATACTGGGTGCTCGGGGAATGAACAGTCACCACATGTTATAACGGGGCGCTGAGACTCCCACCCCGGTGTCCTAAGCACGGAACAACAGAAACCAGTCTTGTAACTAATATGCATACTCTTATTGCATGATACACATAAAATCAAAACAATTTTCTTAACGATTTCCGGATAAAAATCCGTGTTACTTTTTGTTTGTCTATCTTCTAAATCGTACGGGTAAAATGTTTTTATGAATTATAAAGCCTATAAAATAAAATCCATTAGTATTTTTATTGATAAATGTGGCGTTGAGTAAAAAAGCTGAGAAATTATTTGACTTTCTCTCCCTTTCGCTTTCTCTCTTAACCCTTTTAGTGAACATGATATCTGTAGGCGCAAATATAAGACTTAGTCAGTATCAATATACACACAAGTAATTAAATATAAGACCTAGTCAGTATCAATATACACACAAGTAATTAAATATAAGACTTAGTCAGTATCAATATACACACAAGTAATTATATATTAGAATTTGTGTAACTATTATTTTTCTAAAAGTCATTTGATCTATCTACGAAAATTTTCAAGCTACAGCATTTCATGATTTTTCGATTGACTGTTTGCCAGAAAATTTTTTTTTATCTTGATCGAATGTTGATTCTAGTTACGTCATTGTTACCTTTGTTGCATTTGTAAATGAATTTGGAAAACTACCAAACCACATCCTAGCATGCATGCTCCCCCCGGAACAGGAAGTGATAGAGAACTTACCCCGTAGTCCCGGCGGACGTGTACCGATAAAGGATGTTGACAGTCCCAGCGATAGTTCTGAGATTAAAGCTCGTTATCACAAACACCCAACCAGTTCGGGCACTTGTTGCACAAAACTCCTGAAGTTCTGCTACTTCATTCCTTGCCTTTTAGTCCCGTTACAATCAATCAATACTCCTATTCATAGACAAGCGATAAATAAAAGCATAATTCCGATTGATTGTGCACAGTGGAAATGCCAAATTGGATAATATGTAAAAGAAAATATCAAATTCACAGCAGTCGTTTCATTTGTCTTCTCCCAAAGGTGGATTAGAAAATCTCCACTAGTAAATTGTAAAAACGATTCGACATCGCAGCGCGTAAGCGGTTACGTTCTTGAAAAATGTGAATAGTTTTAGTTTATTTTCATCGATTGAAAGAAGAGGGAGTGCTATTGTTTATTAATTAAACATCCCCTTTTAATACAATAAAAGACGTGAATTGGTCTGTAATCGGAGATTTTACACCAATTACACTCGATAATAAATGGTCGATAGGTTCCTTTGTCCAAATATTGACGTTGCATGATTTATATACCTTTAAGTGATTCCTCGGCGAATAGCGACGGTCGGGTTTTTTCCCATCGTGGAATGGGGTTTTATGGGCCATTTTTCACGTTTACCTGTTGAGTCGACGATGATACACGCATTTCAAGTTCATTATTTTATTCCTGAATTACGTAATTAACTAGTTTTTATCTGATCGCCGAGAAAGAAAAATGTTGCATGTCATATAATTCTTTGAACGCGGGAAACTGCATGACACAATCCGGATTTTAAGGATGCTCGTTAAGTTCTTGTGTTGTATCAAACACAAACCAATATCCCTTTTTTGCGAAATCGCTTTATAAGTTTATTAACAATACAAATGCGCAAAAAATATGTTGGTAAATTGCACACTAATGAGGAGTGTTTGGCTAGGTAGAACGGACCGCACTTCATTACGCAGGAGAAGAAATGCGCTTAATGATCTAGACAGCAATGATTATGAAAGCTTTTGTACAGCTACGGCACTCCACCTATTTACGGCCATCACGAACATTGTATACAAAAATATAGCGCTTCCATGTTGCTGAGATGTGCAAGTTATTCACAGTCCAAATTACAGAGGTTAAACAGGGTTCCTTGTTTCCCCCTTTCATCTTTTAAATAACAGTAGGAAAACATCATGGCATTCCATGCAAAGGTCATTATAATGATTAGATAAAAGATCATCCTAGTTTGTTTTAAGTCCCGTTAAAATATTTTCACTCATATTGAGGTGTCAACTGCTGTAGGTGAGGTACCATACATTTAGACGTACATTATGTATGCTTAGCGCTCAGAGTTCTTTAATGTGCCAATGCCTGCCGCGTCACGGGACCTAAGTAAATTTGATTTAAGGTCCCCATTGGGAGGGTTAATAACTTACATAGGTAAATCTGAGGTTTTCCATGGGAGGTTTAGTAACTTATAATCGTAAATTTTAGGTCCCCCTTGGGAGGTTTAATAACTTTCATTGGTAAATATGAGGTCTCCTCAGGAGAGTTGATAGCTTACATTCATAAATTTGAGGTCCCCCTTTAGAAGGTTAATAACGTTCATTGGTAAATCTGAGTCCCCTTGGGAGAATTAATAACTTTCATTGGTAAATCTGAGTCCCCTTGGGAGGGTTAATAACGTTCATTGGTAAATCTGAGTCCCCTTGGGAAGGTTAATAACTTTCATTGGTAAATCTGAGTCCCCTTGGGAGGGTTAATAACGTTCATTGATAAATATGAGACCCCCCCTTGGGGGGTTAATAACTCATTGATAAATATGAGTCCCCTTGGGGGGTTAATAACTCTCATTAGTAAATCTGAGTCCCCTTGGGAGGGTTAATAACTTTCATTGATAAATATGAGACCCCCCTTGAGGGGGGGGGGTTAATAACTCATTGGTAAATATGAGTCCCCTTGGGAGAGTTAATAACTTTCATTGGTAAATCCAAAGTTTCCCTTTGTAGGGTTAATAACTTACATTAGTAAGACTGAGGTCCCCCGTGGGAGGGTTAACTTACATTAGTAAATCTGAGGTCCCCCGTGGGAGGGTTGATAACTTACATTAGTAAATCTGAGGTCCCCCGTGGGAGGGTTAACTTACATTAGTAAGACTGGGGTCCCCCGTGGGAGGGTTAATAACTTACATTAGTAAGACTAAGTTCCCCTGTGGGAGGGTTAGCTTACATTAGTAAATCTGAGGTCCCCCGTGGGAGGATTAATAACTTACGTTAGTAAGGCTGAGGTTCCCCGTGGGAGGGTTAATAACTTACATTAGTAAATATGAGGTCCCCCGTGGGAGGGTTGATAACTTACATTAGTAAATATGAGGTCCCCCGTGGGAGGGTTGATAACTTTTATTAGCGGCGGTGATATCGGGTTGAAGCAGCGGTTTTATTTCTAGGTGTTTCTTCATCGCCGGTGAGGATTTGTGTTGAATTCACTGATTTCATTACGGATAATCTAATGATAACCTGTGTCGTATTTATTTTCGAAACAGTCTCCTCTACGCAAAGTAAATTACTTTAGACCCACCCATTTTTAAAAATAAATTTCAAAAACCCGACTTGGATTTTTGAAAATTCTGATAAAGGTAAATCGCATTGGAAGGTAAATCGCATTGGACCAAAATCTTGGCATAGTTGGTAGGTCCTTAATATTTAACCATACCGCGATGATCATACGTAGACACAACTAGTCAGGAATAAGAATTATTCCCCTCGCCCCAGCATCACCAGGAATCATAAATCAAACGCACCCTGTCTAATATTCAATTCACCTTAGAATAATGAAAACACACGCAAGACCGATTTGTTTTCTTTCCTTAAAACAATATTAAGTCTAAATATCTTATTTGGTTGGGGAATTGTCTGGAGTATGTAATAAAGTTAGATTTCTTTTTATTTATATCGGCCTAGCCTTATTAGAAGAATTAGGGTTTCGATCTGAAACAGGAAGACTCTCATCCGATCTAATGACAAAATATCCCTGGAATTGAAGGCCCTTCAAATAAATGTGTTTTGGTGTTGTTTGCACTTCATATATCGTCTTAGGGCGCGGTCGATAGGAAGAAATTGATACACGTGGACTTTGATATTGACCAACGTCTGATATTACATTACGCAGAAGACCGATTCACTGTCAGACCGTCAACTTGACGCAAGCCAAACTATCGCCTCGATGGCAGAAATCAATCGAAGAAATAGGGCTTGCTGAAAAGATTTATTCTCACTTCATCAAAGTTCCCATTTTTTCTTCTGTATATCTGATGCAATACAGACTTAGCGGGCTTTCCTTGAATTTGTTCTGTGATTCAGCAACGATCAGATACCATATATTTAGAAGTTAATCAGAGTGTTCTGCGCGTAAGAATATGTTATTCCTCTGTTATGTAATTTTCACACTCGACCTTCATTTATTTCTGTCTGTTAAGCCTAGGACCTTTTGTTACAACGTCTTCATTTAGAGAGGTTAGAAAATCTGTTTCTGTTCACGAATTCTCGTCAAATCAGAGTAGATGCAGCTTCATTATGCTTATTCACTATAAAATGTTCGGCCATGTTATTTTGAATTAACTGTAGTTTTAATTCCACGGCTCTAGAGTGAGGAATGTGTGACTGGTCCACAGGGGGTACGTACTCCGGGTGTGCCCAGGGGTCCGTGTTCGCCCTCCTCTTAATTGCGTATTTTTTACGGGATTTGTGAGATTCATCACTGTTCGTTATCTCCACCTGTTTATTGTTTTAAAATGAACTTATGATAAAAAAAAAAAGTCTATAACTTCCATTCCATCCTTAACATTAGCCCAGCTCCGAGTCACTCCATATCACAAAATCTCAAGTTCGACCATGCATATGAATACAAGCACGGCCAGGACTCTAACAAAACTATACTAATCAGTCAAAAGACACAAAGAAGTGAGCTGGAAAATTGGTATTCACAATGTAGACACTCGACTCCGTATTAAATGGAGTTCTAATGAATGTCGCGTCAAAAACAGATTCTACTGGACAAAAATAAAACATATTTAAAAAGCAATGTTCACGATGTCTTTACGACTGAGAGGCGGAATCGATAATGAGAGAATTACACACTCATTAGAGGCGCGCACTGCCGACTCTATCTTCTGTTTTAGGGATAATACGGTTAGTGGCGTTAGAAAACTAATTCTCAGCACGTCAATACTCATAACGTTCAACACCCCATCCTAAATCTACAGCCATTTTCTCAAGAAAATACTCTATTTGCAGGAAATTATCTACACAATGTGGACGCCTCTCATGGGACCGCCGGAAAGGACGCAAGATCTTACAAATGGAAAATAACGCTGTAGAATATAAAGTAAGAAAGTGCGGGAAGCATCTCGTGAGAATTCACATGTAGATGAGGAACGGACTAGTCCAGAGAGATTCCAAACAGCATTAACCTTGGACAGAAGACGATGTTCTCCGAATAAGAATTTGACGCAGTGGGAGCCATATGCACGAAATATCTATGTACATCGCAGAGGGACGCCGATAAGGTGCCGTAAATGTCGATACATGTAGTAAAATGAAATGTGAATATTCGCGCAAGCTAGGGTAAAGCTTACTAAACGTAATGAAATATATAATTCTAAAACAGTGTTTCGCTGATTTGTACAATGATCCCATTCGTAACCAACATATAATAGTCTTGAGATCAAACTGATATCTGAAGAGCCTGTCTAAAACCACTGCATTGATTGATTGATTGATTGATTGTATCTTGCTTAACGTCTGATCGAGGATTATGACGATTGTGTATCATTTTAAATTATTCTAGATTTAGCCAAATATGAATATATTGTAAAATGTAAAAAGACTCAGAATAAAAGTAAAGTAGCGCAGGTAAAGCCGGGATACCGTCCGTCCCGCTCACCGACACTCCATAAAAAACCCTCCCGCTCACCGACTCTCCATAAAAACCCTCCCGCTCACCGACTCTCCATAGAAACCCTCCCGCTCACCGGCTCTCCATAGAAACCCTCCCGCTCACCGTTTCTCCATAGAAACCCTCCCGCTCACCGGCTCTTCATAAAATCTCTCCCGCTCACCGGCTCTCCATAGAAACCCTCCCGCTCACCGACTCTCCATAAAATCCCTCCCGCTCACCGTTTCTCCATAGAAACCCTCCCGCTCACCGTTTCTCCATAGAAACCCTCCCGTTCACCGGCTCTCCATAGAAACCCTCATGCTCAACGGCTCTCAATGGAAACCCATCCGTTCACTGGCTCTACATGAAAACCCTCCCGCTCACCGGTTCTCCATAGAAACCCTCCCGCTCACTGACTCTCCATGGTAACCCTCCCGCTCGTTGGCTTTCTATACAAACTCTCCTGCTCACCAGCTCTCCATACAAACTCTTACGCTCTCCGTCTCTCCAAAGTTACCTTTCCGCTCGCCGGCTCTTCATGGTAACCCTCACGCTCATCGTCTCTCCATAGTAACCCTCACACTCACCGGTTCTCCATAGAAACCCTCCCGCACACCGGCTCTCCATAGAAACCCTCCCACTCACCGGCCACTCACCGTCTCTCCATAGTAACCCTCCCGCTCGCCGGCTCTCTATAGAAACCCACATGACTTTCAACAGGTCCATCAACTACTCATAAATATAGAGCGCCATGGCTACAGTCAAGCAGGTTCCTGTATCTCACCAGGGCTGACCACGAGGATTACCTCCCCTGATCTCTGGCGTGCTAGTCCAGAGTCGCAGATTACACAGGAGTGTTCCGCACCAAAGATGTGTGTGCTGGATTCCATGATCTCGCAAAATTACTTTACTCAACGTCCAGATGTAGAAAACATCCCCTTGTCGCTGTTTCACCTGTACGGAGAGAGATACAGGTGCCATTGGACATTTTGGGTCAGAGACCTCCCATTTCGGAATTATCTGGGTTAGTGACCATTCTAAATGACGTTAGCCTTGTTGTGTTGATGAGTTGTGAACAATGCTTTATATTACAATTGATTTAGGTGGGTACTGTGTCTTCTGAAAACTTTGGTGAAGTACTGTGTACAAATAACATATGGGAAAACAAAGATTTGATGACTATGCTTCCATTTGTTCTGGTAGCAGAAACAAGTCAGTATTGATCTTTGACCCTACCATGACCTACACTTTCATGAAAGTAAAACTTTGTGTTACAGTGCGACAATGTTTTTAATCATTTTCTAGATCTGTGCATTTTATTTTTTTTAATTGAATTTTTGTACGATTTTACCACGACTCTTATCATCGAAGGTTAACAGACTCGTTAATATTCAGATATGTGTTGCACTGAGTACGACAATGGTATCATAGATAGTTGCTTTTTGAACAAAAATGAAAAAAGACAATATCAATATCAGTCATTCAAAAAATTACTTTGTTAATCTACGCACAAGTAATCTGAATCACAGGCAATTGCATCCCTTGGGGGTCGAATTTACTATATAAAGAGTAGTAAATTCGACCCCCAAGCGATGCAATTGCCTGAGATCTGAAGTTGATATTTTAAAAAATGCTGGAGTTCCTCATTGACAAGGCAGATAAGCATTTTTATGCATCTTCGATAGAGTATGTGGACGATTTATTCAAAGTCTAAAAATAAGGGTTATAACATTCAAATATAGGGAAAAATCAATAAATAAGAAAGAAAAAAATTTCTGATTAATTTATGATAAATATTATAAATCTTTTTTAATTCATGGAGTAATAGGTTAATCAAATAGTATTGAATTTTTGGGATAATTTTGACCTCGCACTATATACCGCATTCGCTAGATATTGTGCCGTTTTCATATACATGTAGTTGTGTGAAAAGTCATAAAATCAGAATAAAGTTGACATTGCAAAAGATCACACAGCTGTTTGTAATATACAGACTGTAGTTGATGAAAAAAAAAAAACTTTTGGAAAACAGTGCCGATTGTTATCATTGGTTTACGTGACAGTTCATCATCGTAATATTGCATATCTATCTTATGACACGTGTTATGAAATCAGCAAATCGGTACATACATGATTTAAAATTAATTAACTTGATAACACAGGATCTTATTCCTTTTTACATATCTAAAATGGAATATCATATTACTGTACTTGAACGAAAACTACGCCATCGTCAACATGTGTCATAAAATATTTCATCGGGATCAGTCAAGATCCACTGTCAGTGGTGTACTAAGGGCGAGAAAAGGAAGACGTATGTGCTAGTTGTATAACAGGCATTGGTGTTGTGAGCAATGCTTCCGAGCATTTTACTTGGACATGAATGTGTGAATTATATTGTTTTGAGTAAATAATTTCTTTAAAATGTTATAAAGTATTCCATTTTATTTCGTTCTATAAAATATTGTGTTAAATAAAAAAGAGAAAAACTCAGCTTCAATGAAAAATGAAATCAAATTTAACCTTTTTTTTTTTTTTTTTTTTTTAATTTTGTGACCATATTAGCTTATTATGAATAGTAGTTTGACTTCATTCGGCTCGAGTTCACGCTAATCAACAGAAGTATGAGAACTCACTGGTCACTATTCGTTATCTTCACATTTTCACTATATCCATGGCAACTATATCATCTCTGCACTATATTTGTTTATAGTGTCCCCACAATACTTTCCATATCCATTTATTTCATATATATAGGAAATGAAACTTAGAATATAGCTATCTGAATGAATTTCCACAGCATTACCCAGTTTTTGTTGCCATGGCAACAAAAAAAACCACTTTTTAAATGTCCTTTTCAGATAGTTCACAATCTAACCTTTAAGAAAATATATTCTTTATCATAGGTAAATAATACCAAAATTACAGAGATAATACATTGGTCATATGTTGCTAATTTACAAGAAACACAGATTTCTCTGTCATGGAAGGGGTTAAGCGCTAGGATCTCTGATGGCATCTGGTAAGTACAAAAGGAAAATCCTAAATATGTAGATACGGTTACACCACAGAATAGACCTCAATGATGTCGTGTATATTTTGATTTGTGGGGAGAAATACGAAGAGAAAACTTTTAAGCGGTTGTGGAACAAAAGGGTGACATTTCAGAGGTTACAAAGTATCGTGGCTTAAAGAGGACACCAGGCGAAAAGACAACAGAATTCCATCTTACCGTTGAGCCGGTGTTTCTTTATTGATGGTCAACGAGACGCAAACTGACTGTCTATCAACTTTTCGTTCTGTAATGTCTCTTCCCGCCAAACATGAGAAAAGAAGAGACGACCGATGGCATTGACAGACCATCACATTACTCCTTCCATTGATCGCCGATACACTGTATTGCCTATATTTCTCATGCAAGTGCACTAATGTTCATCGTATGTTAGATGTTTAAAACATATAATGGGAAAAGTCGAATTTAGTAAAATTCCAATCAAATATTCATTTTTTCCAAACTAATTACGTTTTAGGCAGTATGACAAAGTACATGTAGCTATGACGTAGGCAGTATAACACTTGCACGTTTGACCAATAGCAAGCCTAGCCTTCAGACTTTGTTGACGGTATATGACAAAACTTTTAAAAGTACATCGATCTTGTACTAACGACATTTCACGTGTAACCTTGATATGTAAACAAAATGAAGGTTTTTATTCATTTAACAAATACGCCTTCTACCTACATATGTATGTTACACCGGGACAGTGACATTGTTGGTTGTCAGCCAAGTTGTGGTCTATTAATTGCGCTAAAATCAAACATTTGGAATTTTTAATATAATTCAAAGCATTGATATTTCTATATATCTACGTATCTGCCTACTAGTTTTACACCTGTAAACTGGTTTTGGTCATGACATAACACTTTTAAAATATGTCGGTGATCTTAATGCTACTGTGACAATCACAGCCATGGAACAGGCATTTCCTTCAACATTAAGCTTGTAGTAGTGATGGTCTCATGCCCCGATATTTCATGTAGTCTGCGACAAACTAAACATTAATTCAGTGGCTGCCGACGATTATACGTTAACGACATTGCATCAAAGCCTTCACTGAGCCATTACATCGGGTGTACATGCAAACAAAATGCTTCTTGAACATAATTATAGTCATTTTCTTTTACTTTATGGAAAGTTTGGGAATCCTGAAAACTGTATTGCCATTGGCAACAACTACTACGTGACGAACACACGGCCTATCTATGACATGGATTCCAATTCTTGATGAACCTGTCCTAAAGACAGTCAGTCATTAGATAAACCCATTTTTACAAATCATCGATTCCACGCAATGAGAGTGGTGTTTCGAGTGTATTCTCGGAAAAGGGAGCAATGTATAGTAAAAACACAATGTACAGTTAACACGAATTGTGCCCCCTGTTACCTTACTGTCGGATACCGGGATTTGGAGGGTGGCTATAGTTGCGGCTGATATAAAGATCTCTCTCTCTCTCTCTCTCTCTCTCTCTCTCTCTCTCTCAGGGGAGTTCCCCCGCCTGAATTTGCACCTGGACATATACTGAAAAATAATAAACCGCAAAATTTAGGACGGAGCTTTTAAATAATGCAGATAGAATTTTTTAATGATAGGACAAATATTTTCATTTTCAACCTTTACGTATTTGATATCTCTACAAATCATAATACAGCGATCTTCCTGACTGCGATTGATGTAGCATGTGAACAATGCGTGTATGAATCTTGATAAATATAACTAAAATAAGTTTTTTTCAACGGCTGGGAATTTCGATAGAAATGAAAGTAAAATA
Source organism: Ostrea edulis (assembly GCF_947568905.1). Classification (NCBI taxonomy): domain Eukaryota; kingdom Metazoa; phylum Mollusca; class Bivalvia; order Ostreida; family Ostreidae; genus Ostrea; species Ostrea edulis. The sequence continues at coordinate 5,779,092 of NC_079164.1, forward strand.
TAAATAATTCTTTTTGAGTGAACATGATTTGCAACGCTTCACGCCGGCACGGCGAACATTTCTTGAAACATTCAACTTGTGACAAATTTACTCACTGCGGGTGTGGCCAGTGAAGAGGGGATGCTTACTCCTCCTAGGCACCTGATACCACCTCTGGTGTGTCCAGTGAAGGGGGGGGGGGGTGCTTACTCCTCCTTGGCACCTGATACCATCTCTGGTGTGACCAGTCAAGAGGAGATGCTTACTCCTCCTAGTCACCTGATACCATCTCTGGTGTGTCCAGGGATCCGTGTTTGCACTGCACCTAATGTTGTATTCTGTAGGCCTATAGAAATTACGAGATTGATTGTTCGTTTAATCGTTCTCTTCACTTTTTTCATTCAAGAGTAGCGAGGGAATGATCAGGGGCGGATCCAGGAATTGCGGTTACGGAAGCTCCTGGGTTTTACAGATTTTATAGGACTTGAAATACTTTTGTTAGATATCTCTCGTATTTAGTCATTTGTACTATTTTCTATCATTTTGAAAATGGTGAAATTAATTTAATAAAATGACGCAAACTTTAAGAGTTTTTTGGAAAAAATTAAGTTCTCCCAATAAAGTAATTCAAGAAAGCAAAATATTTTGTCATTTATTTCTCCAGAAGTGAAAGAAATTATTGCTTCTTTTATCATTTAGTACATTTTTTTTAAACAACATACCATAATTTACCTTTAATTTGAAAATTTTAGGGGGGGAGGGGGGCTCCCCCGTTAAATCCACCACTAATGATTAGTGATATTAGTGTGTAAGCATCCCCGGGTAGTGCAGATTGAAGTTTATTCAAATTCTGCTCGGGAAATTCGGCCAATATTTGTGGGACTCCACTTACATATATGTACATCCATATACATATGACTGGAATAGTAATATAGAGCTAGGGGAAAAGAAAACAAAATCAGGTTTATGGAAAAGATATATTGAAAGAGGCATTTTTCTGACAGTTTTCTCAAGGTAGGGTTCAGTTTATACAATGGATTGAGATTTTGAATTTAAATTACCCCTGCACTAGCTAAATGGGACAAAATGATGTTTCAAGAATTGCAACTCCTGCAGGTTTTGCATGTTACAACGTCACAACAAATGTACACAAGTTGTCTTTCTTAATTAATCAGACGACAGAGGCATCTCCATCTAAAATGGACGATTAGGCTACTTATCATCGGGTAATGCGCGCTGAATTTGAAGTATCGAAGGGAGCACTATGCTATTGATTGTGAGGTACTAATTGTAATTTCTCGGTATATTGTTAATCTACTGAATACAGATTGAAATACTTGAACAAAATCTGAATAACTCTGGAAGCAAATATACAATCATGTAAGTATGGTGGCAAATTTCTGCCAAAACTTGTCAGATAATATTATGTCGACTCATCAGATCTTTATATTGACTTTTCAGATATTTATGTCGACTCATCAGATGTTTATGTCGACTCATCAGATGTTTATGTCGACTCATCAGATGTTTATGTCGACTTGTCAGATATTTATGTTGACTTGTCAGATGTTTATGTCGACTTGTCAGATATTTATGTTGACTTCTCAGATGTTTATGTCGACTGGTCAGATGTTTATGTCGACTTGTCAGAAAAATATGCTGTTAACTGGAAGGCACAAACTGGGCATGGACACGTTTTCATGTTGAATTTTTAAATACTTGAATAAGTGACAAGTCAACAAAAAGATCTGACAAGTCGGCATAATTATATATATATCTGACACGTGGCTATGCCACCATATGTATTTGATTAATTTTATGTTGTTTAACGTCCTCTTGAGAATTGGAGACGTCACCATTGTTGGTGAGGGGCTGAAAATTAATGCCTATGATCGGCGCTCACGGCCTTCGAGCAGGGAGGGGTCTTTATCGTGCCACATTTGCTGTGACTAGGGACCTCGGTTTTTGCGGTCTCATCCGAAGGACCATCCCCATTCAGTCGCCTCTTATGTCAAGCAAGGGAATCTATGCCAAAATAAGATGACATAGACCTCATCAATTAATTGGCATAGACCACAGCATTGAATAAAAATAACACAAATGTAAAGCATTGAAATCTACTTCTAATGTACTTAAAAAGCATCTTTTATTTTTATTTCCATAACAATATCCTCTTTTCCTCATAACGATTACGTTAATCAGATGTTGACTGACCAGCGTCCATTGGGGTAACTTTCCTTCAATCCCAGCTGAGCGCCTTCCAGATACTTCAACTTTGCATACATGTATTTTAAAACATTGTCCTTTCATTTTTAAAACAAAGACAGCTCGTTTGTGTTTGGAATAATTCACTTATAGAAGATGATTTATCATTTTATTTATATAACACAAGAAGGAACTACGGTTAGCGTAGGTGAGAATACTCACAATGAACACAAGCTAGTTATGATTGACTCGACATGTTTAGACAGTTATGGTCACGAAAACTAGCAATTCATGGAACATTAGTTTCTCTTGGCATGCTGTAAGTTTTCACCAAGAATTAAGAAAACTTTCATATTTTTAAAAAAATTCATTTTAATGTTATTATCATTTTTATGCTTTTCTTTAATGTAATTTTTTAAACCTAAAATCGGCATAGACGTTTTGGTGTATTTGACATACATGTAGACCTGGTCTATCGGTCCGTGGTTAATTTAGAACGCTGTGTCTGTACTTATCTAATACTTCTGAATGCAAAAGAAGACTGAATTTATTTCGGAATTTTCCACAGTTGTTCATCTTCGTACTGGTGCTAAGGCCTATTAATCAAGGACAAGGCTGCCTCTACCAATGTTGTGAATCTCATATATCATGGACATTTAAACCTCCAGGGAAGGAAATCAGATAGGCCAAGTTAAAATATCTTTCTTTCTAAATCTTAACTGTTAGCACACAAACTTGGTGCATAGCTATGATGGGTATAAAGGAGGAAAACTGTGAAATTCATAACCCCCAATCTAATTAAAGTTAGATCTTTAATCTCCTTAGGTATTATTATGTCACTACACAAAGCACAATCACTGGAGCGGAACAAAGATCTGATTTTAATCAGATTGTTTAACCCATGGGTTAGAAGTTTCAACATTAAGAATGGGTTTTATGGCTCATAAACTGAAAATTAATTTACTTTATAAGAAACACTCTGTCCTTTTGAAGATCTGTATTATGTACATACACTAAACTTAATTTACACAAAGGTGGGAAATATTTCCTAAAGAGTCCCTTTAATTACTCCCTGCTTAATGGTGTGGTTTCTGGGGTTAGTAATGAAAATCCACCATTCTTGGATCACATGTGGTAGGTAATTGCTCCACATACAATGCATTCTAGCATCATTAACCGAATTTATGTCAAAATTCTGATTTCATTTCTATCTATTTGCAGGCGATGACAGTGTATCAAATCATGGACTAGAATTCCATCACAGACGAATAAATTATCTTATATCTCAGACAGGGGAGTATACACAACCACACAGAGATTTTTAGACAATAATTTCATCGGCAATCTAATTAATATTAGATCATTTGATTGTGTAGTCATACATGTGAGTGGATCAAAGGATCTGATTTTAATTAGATTGTTTTATTGGTTTTAAATATGGTGATCAACCTATTTTTAAAAGTCTTTTATTTAAATTAAGATCTAGAGCAAAGCATTTAAATTGGAGATTGATATTTGGGCAGTATGACGACACAGTGAAGTTCAGTATTTTTTATGGTTGTAGATAATTGGTGATCTAGTATACAGAATTGGCACCACTCACAATCACCCTTTATAGTATATGGTAAACTTTCGTGTCATGAAAAGGTGAAGATAACAGACAATGATCAATGTCGTAACTCCTATAAGAAACTCATACAAAACCTCAAACCCCTGGACATACGAGAGGTGCTAGAATAATTCTTGTCTCAATTCTAGGTTCACTGTTGTTGATTTGCAGGTGGTGACGGAGTATCTGGCCAATTTAGTGACAGAAATTCCACCAGTTTAATACAGAAAAATCCAGCATTATCACAGACAGGGACATATGATCCAGCAGCACAAACAATGTTAATTTACTTTAGATAATATTCTTCCAGGTATTGAACTAGTAAAATGTTTTAGCTCACCTGAGCTTTTTTTGATCATCCATACTCTGTAATCCGTGTGTTTGTGTTTCTGTAAACTACACTTTTCTGTGTCCTCTAGAAAGACTGGGCCAATTTCAACCAAACTTAGCACAGAGCATCCTTAGGTAAAGGGTTTCAAAACTGATAAGATTTATAGGGCAGATAATTAAAAAAAGAAGGTAAAAATGTGGTGCAGTTGTTTAAAATTGTCTTTTCAAGAATCACTGGGCTGGAAAAGATGAAATTTTCTGTAAAAAGTTCTAAGATAGTGTACATTCTAATTTATTTCAATTATTTATTTCATGAGACATGGTTGAGTCACAATAGGGATTCAAGGTTTTAAAATGGAAATAAGTTTTAAATATCTTCCGAAGAGTAAGATGGTGATTAATCAAATTAATATGCATCCATCCTGATATAGTGCAGATTCCAAGATATTCAAATTTAGGATGTTTTACATTTTCAACTCCACCTAAAAGATATTTTCTGATTCAAGGCTAATTTCTCTCACCTGTGGCACACATTATCTTAAATGTGGGAGAATCGGGTTATTTCCTTCAAATAAAGGGATCATGCTTCCTTCCAGGGTGAGATAATTGGAATAAAATTAACTTTTGCATATGAAACGGTTTCAGTTCATACCATGAACCCAATTTGTATAACTGATTTGCAAGCATCTTCATTCTTTATAGATTCAAGATCACAATGTGATTATGGAATGTAGAAAATGTATAGAGGAGACTGGCTATGACTGGGAACACCCCCTTCCATTACCATGCAGTAGGACTTAATGACTGTAAGTGTGGCTGGGTGTCCCCCTCCCATTAACGTGCAGTAGGAACTTGATGTTGTCTAAGAATGACTGTCTCCAACTGAGGAAGTCTGTGTATTATTAGCTCACCTGAGCCAAAGGTTCAAGTGAGCTTTTCGGATTAAAATTTGTCCGTTGTCTGTTGGTGTCGTCGGCGTTGTCAGTGCAAATTTTTCACATTTTCATCTTTTTCTCCAGAACCACTGAGTCAATTTCAACCAAACTTGGCCAAAAAGCATCCTTGTGTGAAGGGCTTGCATGTTTATTCAAATGAATGGCCAAGCCCCCTTCAAAGGGGAGATAATCACAGAAATGCAAAATTAGGGTAGGGTCATTTAGAAATATTCTTAATAACCACTGGCCAGAGGAGCTGACATTTACATAAAAGCTTCCTGACATAGTGCAGACTCAAGTTTGTTCAAATCACAATGATTTATTTGAATTTGTTTTAGAATAATATTTGTTTAAGTCCAGGGACATCTTCAAAACCTCACATTTTTAAAAAAAAGTCTTAAATTGTGTTCGAAATTTTGACATTACAAGATCTTATATGACAAGTGATACAGTGAACAATTTTTCTTTTGATAGATGTGAAGGATTGTGGTCAAACTGGACTGCATGAAGAACAAAGTAAAAGTGTAAGGTGATTGAAGTTGCAGTTCTTCGCAAATCCCAGGACCCATACTGCTGGACTTCCAACTGATTCATGCTGGTAGTATTTAATGCCCTGCCTATTCGACCACATACCAAATCACTGATGAACAGTATGGACCAGCCAAGTGATTGGGTAGTCTTACAATTAGGAGTTTTATACCGTATAGTGGTTTTTTTTTCGCGAGGTGATAAATTTGGCTTATTTTAGCGGTTAGATAGCTTTCCGCCAAAATTTAACTCTCTAAATATATACCCAACTGTTACTTCGGTATATGTAAGAGAGATAACTCTTCTCTGCCCTCCAAAATTTATTCCGGTAAAATTATTAGTATACCTTTGAGCCAGAAAATCGCCAAATTTTGAACCCGTGGAAAAAAATTGCTATACTGCATTTTATTTGAACTATAGGACAGCTTTAGTTATCAACTATGTCAGATGACTTTGCTGTTTGTTGATTTGTTATACCAGCACTTTCTAAAGAAATCTCAGGTACATTATTGTTATCCTGGTCCGTCCATCTGTCTGTCACACTTTCTCCTTTCTCACACTCCTCTTTGATTTTAAGCAGTAACCAAGTCTAACTTATCTTTTGGATATGATAGGTAGTATCCTGTAGATGTGCAATAAGGTTTTGGAACTTTCAATTTCGCCCTGGGGATCAAATGCGGGTAAAAAAGACAATGTTTTCCTGCAAAATTTTGATTCCCAGAACTCCTCTTACGTTTTACGTAGTAGGCAAATTATATTTGGAAAGTTGATGATGTCTTGTAGATGAGCAATAAGTTTAGCTCACCAGATCTGCGAGCTCAAGTGTCAGCGCTATTCTGATTGCCTTTTATCTGTCTGTCTGTAAACTTTTCACATTTCCATCTTCTCCTCCAGAATCACTGGGTCTATTTCAATCAAACTTGGTACAACTCATGGCAAAATGCGGGTAAATAAAACAAGATTTTTTTTTCTATAAGAACTCGGTTCCCAGATTTCCTATTTTACGCAGTAGTCAAATCATGTTTTGGAAGATGATTGATGGTGTCCTTTAGATGAGCAATAAGTTTGTGGATATTTCATTTTCATCCTTTGCCCAAAATGGGGGTAAAAAACAATGGGGTTTTTTTCCTCAACAAATAAAACATTCTCAGAACTCCTCTTACATTTAATGCAAATCATCTTTTGGAAGATAATTGTTGGTATCCTATAGATGCACTAAGGTTTCAAATTTTCAATTTTCACCCTGGGGGCCAAAAGGGGGTCAAAAACTGAAGTTGATAGAAAATCCTGGTTCCCAGAATTCCTCTTACATTTTATTCTGTAGCCAATGTGCAATTAGTTTTAAGAATTTTCTTTTTCGCCTTGAGGGGCAAATGGAGTGGAGAATTGATGAACAGTGCTTAGTGCATTTTGTCATGTGCAACAAGAATATATTTGCTTTAAAGGTTGGAATCTTAACCATTTTAAAAGATACGGAATAATTTGTCCAAACTGGCCTCTGAGTACTCCGGTGTTCTGTCAATTCCCGCCACAAAATATAGTCCCTGACATTTTCTTTAACAAATCCTTTATCAACAATTCCCTGTACTCTGGATACTGTGTATTCTGTATATTGGCCGGCTTGCACAGTCCCATTTACTATCTATTAACTTTAATTATCCTGCGTAAACTGCCACTCGATGACACCCTAACTAATTTTCATGGTCCATCGTATTCAGTTTACCTGAGATCCAAACTGTTCGTAATCTAATCCACGATGACCTAAACTTCTCGACACGCAGTATACACAGACTGAGAGGGTGTCTCAAGGGGAGCCTCAAGTAATTAGAAGAGTTAGAATAGCGATGAGTCATGATCAGTTTAAAATAAAAATACAAGGGGAGTAACTCTTGTACTTGCAAACATTCTGCACTTTGAACTCTGCGTAAACCAGCTGATTTCTTTAGAACCACACATAGCCGGTATAGACGGATTGTACTGTAGATGAAAAATCAACCAGAGGCCCACAGGCCTTATCGGACACCTGAGTACTAGTTAAAAGTATCACTACTCCCACGGGCTATAAAATCTAGAGAAAAAAAATCCTGTTCTGAATATATAAGCTAAATTCTATTATTTAGCAACAATGTAAAACACGATGTAATCTTAAAACTTTGATGCCCTCAAAAGTGCATGTACTGATGAAAGGTGAAGATAACGAACTGTAATCAGTCTCACAACTCCTATAAGCAATACAAAATAGAGAGTTGAGCATTCACGGACCCCTGGATATACCAGGAGCGGGATCAGTTGAAAACTCGAGTGAGATATTCTGATCACCTTTTGTCTGTCATCTCCATCCGTCTGTCTGTCCGTAAACTTTTCACATTTTCATCTTCTTCAGAACCACTGGGTCATTATCAACTAAACCTGGTACAAATCATCCACGAGTGAAAGGGATTCAAGGTTTTTTTAAATGAAGGGCCATGTCCCCTTCAAAGGGAAGATAATGGGGTCATTTAAAAATCTTCTCAAGAACCACTGGGTCAGGAAACTTCAAATTCACACGAAAGCTTTCTGACATTTTGCAGATTTAAGTTTGTTAAAATCATGGTCCCCGGGCGTACGATTGGGCCACAATAGGGTATCAAAATTTTACATACAAATATATCTGGAAAATATTTTTTCCTTAGAACCACTGGGCCAGAAAAGTTTACATGCCAGCTTCATGGCATAGTGCAGATTCTAGTTTGTTAAAACCATGGCCCCCGGGGATAGGGTTGGGCCATAATAGGGGATCGAAGTTATACATACAAATATATAGGGAACATCTTAAAAATCTTCTTCTCCAGAATCACTGGGCCAGAAAAGTTTACATTTACATGCCAAACTCCTGATGTAGTGCAGATTCAAGATTGTTAAAATCATGGCCTCAGAGGGTAGTGTAAGGCGACAATAGGAGATCAAAATTTTACGTACAAATATACATATAGGGAAAATCTTCTTCTCAAGAACCACTAGGACAGGATAGTTTAAATTTACATGAGAGCTCTCTGACAACATGCAAATTCAGGTTTGCTAAAACCATAGCCTCCAGGCGTAGGGTGGGGCTACAATAGAGGATCAGATTTACATGGGAAAATATAGGAAAAATCTTTTTAAAATCTTCTCAAGAACCACTAGGCCAGAAAAGTTCAAATTTACCTGAAAGCTTTCTGATATAGTACAAATTCAAGTTTGTAAAACTGATGGCCCCCTAAGGTAAGGTGGGGCCATAATAGTTTTACACACGAGCATAAAGGGGAAATCTGTTTTTCAGAAATCACAGGGCCAGAAAAGTGGAAATTTACATGAAAGCTTCCTGACATAGAGTAGATCCACCAAGTTTGTGCAATTCATAGTCCCTGGGGTTAGAGTGGGGTGATAATGGGGGATCAGGGTGTTGAAAGCTGATATATAACAAAAATCTTTAAAAACATATCTTGAACTATTTAAGCTTGGACTTTCATATTTTGCATATACATTCTTTACGGAAAGACCTTTTATATGATGCAATGGTGTGTGATCATGTGACCTTGATCTGAAAGTTTGACCTACTTTAAAAAAAAATCTCAATATATTCTGTAGGTATAGATCTTTCATATTTTGTATGTACATTTTTTATGGTAAGACAGCTAATTTCATTTCATGACGTCTGACCTTGAACTCGGAGTTTGACTACTTTTGAGAAAACACAACCTATTAGATAAAACCTGAGCTATTTAAAACAGGCTTTCATTTTTAGGTCATCTGAGTAAACTTAGGTGACCTATTGCAATTGGTTGTCATCTCTTCGTGCATTAACAATTGAACCTTTTTAACTTCTTCTTAATAACTACCAGTCCAATTCTTTTCAAATTAGATATAACTCAAGAGATATTTTAGGCAGACTTTCATTTTTTGTGTATACCGTATATACTTGCCTATAAGTCGGTCCGCCTTTAAGTCGGTTGTATTTTTTAAGGTTATTTTGTAGGAATTTGCCATTGACCCGCTTATAAGTCGGTACAAATTTTTGTCAGAGTCGGTCGACAATTTCAAGTCAATGCTGTAGTGTTTTTACCTATGTTTCAAAAAATAATTTGAGAAATTAATAATTAATATCCAAGCCATACCTGTTTGGGGTTTCAACGAAACCCTTGATCTATTATGGGCAATGATCCCTTGTTTACCTAAGCCCCTAATTACCAGTACCTGACACTGTGTTTACTTAGTGGCACGTGCCTCGCGAAAACTGTTATCGTGGGATTCCGGTATAATTAATTGTATCAACAATTTTAAGAGTCAAGAATGATGATCTAAATTATCTGTTAACAATATTCATTTTTTTATGAAATATATTTCAGCCGGTATGCATACCGGTATGAATATTTCAATATTAAATCAATATTAAATCGGGTTCGTAATTCAATTTTACCGGTAAACGATAGATTAGTTGAATATTGAAAGTATTAATCATAGCGGTATGTAAATAATTTTTAATTAGATAAAAATATGCAAATACCTGTATTTATACATAATATTAAAATACATAAACAATACAATATGTCTAGATAATCATTCATTTTGTGTGGTAGTCCATGATAATCGTCGGAGTTGTTTAAAATAATAAAAACACTACATTACGCCGCCCAGAAAAATACCAATCTTCTAAAAACGCGCCTATAAGTCGGACATAGAGTTTTGGACCAAAAATTGACTCCCAAAAATCCGACTTATGGGCGAGTATATACGGTGGATCTCTATGGCAAGACAATATTTTGTGAGGTTTGACTTTGACCTGGAAATTTGACCTACTTTTAATAAAAATCTGACAATTCAATGTCTCTTCTACTAGTTTAGTTAAAGCTTTCATATTTGTGTATAAATTTTGTATTATGCCATGATCTGTGACCTTGGTCTTGTCCAGAACAGTAAGATCATATTAGTCATATTAGTTTTAAGGCATTTCTGTGTTATGTGAATTCATTTTCAGTTATGTTGTGATCCTTTTGGGCTAGGTTGAGGTCACAATATGGGATCAAAATTTTTCATGGGAATAAAGATTAATAAAAAAATCTTTTAAAAATCGCAACAGCTGATCAATTGTAGGGCTAAGGTGATTCATGTGATCGATGCGGCCCATAAGCCTCTTGTTTTGTACATCCTTTTCTCCTTTTCCTAAATTTGCATTTAGTTTTTATACTGTATCGTCAAATTTAAAGAAGTCCTTCAAGTGATAAAGACAATAATCACTATAATAATTTTGGCCCCACCCTGATATTAAAACCCCTATCCCTGGGATCATCAAATTTACAATTTTTGTAAAGGACTGCCTGTTCTTTGTAAATATCCATGTTGTTTTAATTTAGTACCAATAACTCCAAAGAAGATGTTATATAAGTGTTTTATACATAAACAGTATATACCAAGTTTGGCCCCACCCTGGCGTCAGAACCCCTACCCCGCAGATCATAAAATTTACAATTTTGGTAAAGGTCTTTCTGCTCTACATCACTAAACATTTAGTTTTTCTTAAACATGTACGGTTCTACAGAAGAAGATTTTTGAAAATTGGTCAATTTTGGACAGTTTTTGCCCCACTCCTAGGGCCCCAGGGATGCAGGAGTTCTGAAATTTACGATGTGTTCCCATTGTCCAAAAGATTCTTCACACCATATTTGAAAAGAATGGAATATATAGTAGTTATCAAGAAGTTAAAAATGTTCAATATATTGTTAACGCACAACTCCCAATTGCAATAGGTCACCTGAGTTTACTCGATTGACTTAAAAATGATGGGGGTCCGGTTGGGATGACCCTGGGGGTTGGGATGACTCCTAGGTACTTGCCTGTCATGATACTTAATGCATTTTGATATGTACAGCAGGAATATGATATACATGTTTGGTTTAGTGGTCAGAACCTCACGAGTTTAAAGTATATTTCAATAATTATAGTATAGGGTTAGGGATAACCCTAGAGGAATTCTCTAACAGAATACATCTTGACATATGCAGCAAGAATGTGTGTGTATATATATATATATATATATATATATATAGGTATAGAGTATATATATAAAGGCAAACACTTGCATGTGGGTATTTCTATCTTGTGACAGCATCTACTTAATTCTGTAGATTATCCATCCCTCACAAATATAAAAGAAAAACGAATGCAAAAAAGAAAATGCCCAAAATTATGATATTTCCTACAATTCATGATTTTGGCATTAATTATAGAATGACTAATTCTAGTCTCTACAACTGGTTGCGGTAGGCCAGTGGTAGAGTGTTCGCTTCGTAACCGTGAGATTGTATTTTTAGTGCCCCACCCTCACCTCCCACCCCTGGCCGAGTCAAAGCGAAAATGTGAAGATAGAGAGTAATTGAACCTTTCCCAAATGCTTGACATTTCGAAGGTCTTAACAATGGCGTTTTCGTGTCATGGCAGGCGTTGACACGATAAAGAACCCTCACTAATACAACCCTGAGCGCTAAGCATAGGTCTAAATTTGTGTTACTTCACCTACAGCTGGTGATGTCTCAATTTGAGTGAAAAATTTTCAAAGGCACATAAAACAATAAGTCTAAATACAAAGTTGGCTTAATAATATAAATAAATCCTTAACTGCAGACAATTCTTGACAACTTTGTTTAGCATGATTTCTATTTATCTGTGTTGATGTTGTAGGAATATTTCGATACAAGCAGTGATGGTATTGATGATGAACGACCCTGAGTCTGAAGATCTATGATGAACAATGGACACTGGGGCCATTATCTCTTCTGTACTACAAATCTAAGTAAGTACTTAATAATAATGTAAGACTGTGCTCTAAATCATGTTTATGAATAGTATATACATTGAAACTAACAGATAATTATCACACAGAATAATGTTTATCTATTATATATACAATAAAACATGATCAAACAATAAAAGACATCATTAACACACAGAATAATGTTCATCTATTATATATACAATAAAACATGATCAAACAATAAAAGACATCATTAACACACAGAATAATGTTTATCTATTATATATACAATAAAACATGATAAAACAATAAAAGTCATAATTAACACACAGAATAATGTTTATCTATTATATACAATAAAGTATGATAAAACAATAAAAGACATCATTATAACACAGAATAATGTTTATCTATTATATATACAATAAAACATGATCAAACAATAAAAGACATCATTAACACACAGAATAATGTTTATCTATTAGGCCAATTCAACTTAATTGATAGATTATCATCCCCGCCCGCCCCTCAAAAATTGGCCCGCCCCGAATTTTTTTAATTTTGCGAAACTTGCGATTTCCGGAATATTTTCATGTCCGACTCCGGTATTTACACTTCTTGTTTACATTTCCGGTATAGGAACGTGAAAAGTCACGTGCAGAAAATAGATTTATATGGTTTTCTTACTTTCTCGCGTTCTTACAGACGTAAATATTGAAGAAGTTAGGAATATTTCTGTTATATCCTTAAATTAAAGCTTAACCTGGAATTAGTGCATGAAAATAGCATAGATTGATATCCATCTGCCATTAAATGATGCGGATCTGTTGGGGGGAAAAAAACTCGTTTGTCTTTAATATTTTTCTCAGAAAATAAAGATTAAAAAATAAAATCCTCCCACCTGCCCCATACTTTTTGCTGACCCTGGATGATAATCTACTAATTAAGTTGCATTGGCCTTATATATACAATCAAACATGATAAAACAATTAAAGACATCATTAACACAGAATAATGTTTATCTATTATATATACAATAAAACATGATCAAACAATAAAAGACATCATTAACACACAGAATAATGTTTATCTATTATATATACAATAAAACATGATCAAACAATAAAAGACATCATTAACACACAGAATAATGTTTATCTATTATATATACAATAAAACATCATCAAACAATAAAAGACATCATTAACACACAGAATAATGTTTATCTATTATATATACAATAAAACATGATCAAACAATAAAAGACATCATTAACACACAGAATATATAGATCTAAATATTGCATGTAGTTGAGGTTAACATTGAAAATTTTCACCCTGCGAAAACCTTTGTCAATCGAGGCGTAGCCAAGGTTGACAATGGTTTCTTGAGGGGTGAAAATTTCAATGTTACCCTCAACTACATGCAATATTTGTTTTATTATACTGAATGTTATGTAAACAGGAAAGCAGACAAACTTACGTCTGTTGACATTTGATCAATCACTGTCATACAACATTTCGTATATCGATGCAGGTATTCCTGTTTATTACAAACTCTCAAACGACGTCGTCTAACAATCTACGGCGAACCGTACGCGCATGAATTTGACGCATGTGATAATTTTTTATAATATCACCCGTTGTCAAGTACTGTTACCCATTGCTAGATACTATCACCCTGGGGCGCGTTCTTTCTGTTCTCAGGGGGTAACAATATGTTTTTTCAAATGCTTCTCGACCAATCAGATTCGAGTCTTTTAAATGAAAGTATAATAATAATGTTTATCTATTATATATACAATAAAACATGATCAAACAATAAAAAACATCATTAACACACAGAATACTGTTTATCTATTATATATACAATAAAACATGATCAAACAATAAAATACATAATTAACACACAGAATAATGTTTATCTATTATATATACAATAAAACATGATCAAACAATAAAAGACATCATTAACACACAGAATAATGTTTATCTATTATATATACAATAAAACATGATCAAACAATAAAAGTCATAATTAACAAACAGATAAATGTTCAATCAGACACAATTAAACCACCACAAATCTACTGTGTCAATACACAGGTTAGTTACACATCACAAACTCTGCTGTAATTAACACACTGAACTGTAATTAACACACTGCTGTAATTAACACAGGGCTGTAATCAACACACGACTGTAATTAACACTGTGTTTAGAGATGTAATTGACAGATTTTCTAGATGTAATTAACACTGTGTTGGTAGATGTAATTAACACTGTGTTGGTAGATGTAATTAACACTGTGTTGGTAGATGTAATTAACACTGTAGAGCTGTGTAATTAACACTGTGTTTATAGATATTGGATTTTCTTCACTTTAGCAGTGCCACACTCAGCCACAAAGAGGTTGTCTCTGATGTCCACACATAAACCCCATGGAGCGCGTAAACCACAGTGAATGTAACGGAGGAACTGTCCGTCCTGATCTAGGATGTGGATACGGTGATTGTCAATGTCTGCTGTCAGGATGTGACTCTGGCTGTCTGTAGTGATGCCGCGTGGATCAAATGATTGCTCGGTATCAGAGGGATGACCAGTGTATCTAAATCGGAGTTTTCCTGACTGATTGACCACCACTACTGCACTAGCGTCCCAGTCAGCCACACAGATATCCAGGTTCCTGTTCTCACTGAGGTATTTATATAAAACATCAGATGAGTAGAGAGGACGACCCTGATCATCAAACTGAATGCTTTGTGTCTCTGTGGAGCCGGAGTAACGCACGACTTTGGATTGTTCTCCATCATCACTGTACATGATAACCAGGAGGTCGTTACCCGCGGTACAGCAGACACCGCCAGGTCTCCACCCCTGTAGTGTGATCACGGTCTGTATCTGTTTATTCTTAACTAAGTTTATATTGTTACTATCAGTATAAACAAGATCTCCGTCCCGTGTCACTGCTATGTCCTGTGGTTGTTTCCCTGACTTGGTTTGTATTGATGTCAGTAGTTTACTCTGGAGGTTGAGCAGCTTCATGGTGTCGTTATCCCCGCGTGTCCAGACTTGATCTTCACTCAGACAGCTAACACTGAATAGTCTGCACATACCATACCCAGTGTCTATGGTGGCGGTGACGCGCGGTTCATCAAGCAGTGGTTTGACTGGAGGAGACGATACAGCTTCTGCTGACTTCATTGTGTCGCCTTGTTCTGTGTTAATGGATAATGGCGACAGAGAACCAAACATTTCACGGAGCTTTTCTGTGTTTATTTTCTGAGGAGATAAACTCGGTAATGTGACTCGGACTTTAGGAGGTAATTGTCGGAACTCGCCATTCCTAGATTTGTAAGTAGACGTTAGAGAGACGTCCTTGGTGTTCAGTATTTTCTTCAGGTCCTCAATGATCTTTCTAAGTTCTGTAATTCTCTGTGTAATTTCATCTGTGTTTTTATCTAGAGCGGCCATATGTTTAGTTTTCATCTCCTGGATGTCGGATTTCCGCTGGTTGACAATGGCGGTGACCTCCCGGTGTAAGACTTCTCCTTGTTGGTCGGCATCTGTCGTCAGTTTCCCGTATTTCGTTTGTAACTCGGATTTCTCAGTTTGGACATCGGACGCCATTTCTTCATATCGGGGACAAATTCTGCTCTCTAGTTCTTCTAAATCTTTTTGTAAATTTTCCGTTTTAGAGCTGAATTTTTCCAGAACATCACATAAATTGTGCCCTCTATGTTTTTTTGAGACACAGGTAGAACAGACAGGAACGTCACATTCCTCACAGTAAAGTTCGCTATGTTTATCCGCGTGTGTCGGACATTTTGAGTAGCTAGGAGTAGACTTTCTGTGTAAAAAGTACACGACATTGTGTTTTTTAGATGAATCAGAAAGGTGTTCCTCAACACAGGCCTTACATAAGTGTACATTACAAAGTTCACAGTGACTATGTAGGTCGACAGTTTCACAGAGGTCACACAGTAGGACGGTCTGGGCACTGCGCCGGGGGTGCAGCATTTCTAGTATCTGACTCGCACAAGTTCACTGTCAATGTAAAAAATTGAACATGTCGACAGGTTAAACAATATACAAGTTATAATTACAACGTGATAAATCTAATTTTCTTAAATACAATGAAAACATGATCAGTAATACATACCAAAGATACAGCCCCTCCTTCATCTAAACTGCATACATTATGATCAGTGAGAGCAGATCTTTCACATTAATTATATTTTGATCATTTAAACAACTATCTTATTCAGTTTTAACAATTTTACGGCACTGCAATGTTTGTCACACCCGTAAATCCAATATGGCCTCCCCGATATTTCGACCTTCCGTCTACAGGTTTAGTCCTGTGATTTCAATGCGCGGCGATGTGATTTCAATGCGCGGCGACAGTTTGTATACGCCATCTAGATAAGATTTAAACTTTAAATTGTCCCAGTGTACATACTTGTTTACCTTCAGAGACCAAAATTAAAATCATACCAATATTCTCTGTCTATTGATTTTATCGTTTCAAAACAAATACAATTTCAAGAAGGACAGAGAAACATCATCAGATAATTTTAATGATAAATTGTGTAAGAAAAAAAATAAAGAATAAAAAGCCCCCCACCACTTTTTTCTTCTTGTATATACACTATATAATGTAATGTCCCTTGCACCCTGTGATTGATTGATGTTTTCCGCCACACTCAACAAATTTTCAGTTATATGGTGGAGCCCAGTTTTTATTGGTGGAATACAATGTACCTGGGAAGAGACCACCGACCTTCCGAAAGTAAACTGGGAAACTTTTCTCACTTACCGGTGCGAGCGGGAGCCGACTAGAGGTGAGAGGCCGTGTGATTTTGAGCGCGATACTCTAACCCACCCTGTGTAATCACTCTCAATAGAATGTCTTCATTCATATTGATATAAGTTACGGAGAAATCATGGACTGTTCCGATTTTACAGGTGATTAAGTAAGGGTATTCTGCTTTACGTTTTTACAGCTGATTAGGTAAGGATATTCTGCTTTACGTTTTTACAGGTGATCAGGTAAGGAAATTCTGCTTTACGTTTTTACAGGTGATTACGTAAGGATATTCTGCTTTAGGTTTTTACAGGTGATTATGTAAGGATATTCTGCTTTACGTTTTTACAGGTGATTACGTAAGGATATTCTGCTTTAGGTTTTTACAGGTGATTATGTAAGGATATTCTGTTTTACGTTTTTACAGGTGATTACGTAAGGATATTCTGCTTTAGGTTTTTACAGGTGATTATGTAAGGGTATTTTGGTTTGGTTTTTTTTTTTTTTTTTTTTGGTTTTGTTTGTTTTTACAAGTGATTACGGAAGGATATTCGGCTTTACACATGCGATCGGTTTTGTTCCCTATACATGTATCAGAGACTTTGCCGACAGTGCAACAAACCAGAAACTGTTTTAACGATTTGTATCACTAAATAACGCTAGAAATATATGAAATTTGTAACGTAATATAACAATATTTTTTGTTTTTGTTGTAGATTGGGTTGACTGGGACAATGAACATCCAGATATTTTATGTACATACAGCGTGTATGATTAAAATTTTGTTTCACTCGCGCATGCGAGCTAATTGTATGTTATGTGTTTGAGTTTTATGTTCTCTAGAACTGGTGAATTAGAACAACGATATTTAATACTCGGTTGTTTGTATAATGAGGGTATAAAAACAATGGAGACATGGGATGAATTACAAATACTCGGCGAAGACAACCATCCTCTGAAACATCAACGCACAAACGTTTGGTTCATAGTGTACCAAAATGCATTGGCCATAAGTAATTCAAAAACCCTACTTAGAGAAAAGTCTAGATAATTTTTGCATTGTACTTTAAGCAGGTACATAACATCCTTTTTCGGGAAGAAGGAGGGGGGGGGTCTGAAAAAATTGATAAGGTAAAATAAAAGGAATCAAAACCTTCAGATCCTAAAAAAAAAAAGGGGGGGGGTATTAATCCATCAGGGTTCGAACTTGAATTTTCACTGGCCTATGCTAGTTTTGAAAACTCAGTACAATATGCTATTGCTATACACCCATTCTCAGTTAATGTTGACAATTCACAAATCTATTTGCTGAAAAAATAAAGAATTCCCGAACTGCCCTTTTGTACTTTTTCATATAGCCAAATAATTGCTGCAGGAGAGAGAAATATAATTATCTGCATGTAATTGTCGTTTGTTTTATTTTTACACAATGTCAAACATAAGCACCCTCTAGCAAGTAAATTCACACTTGAAATGTACGTTACACAAGATCACACGTTTTTGAAAGTTGATATAGCGTTAGTTTCTCTATCAACACGTATTTCTGAAACGAAAGCATGCTGTCAGAATATTGAAACAAAACCTCGGGGTGTATATTTCATGTGGCTAGAAAACTACTTCTTTTATAAACAGACACGCTCTTTTTGTGTCATGGTCTATCATAATCATGTTAAAATATTGTATTGTATTCGGGTTTTTTATGCAGCTTTCTCTGTGTATAAAAATCTTGATATTCTTTAAAGAAATTAAAACTTCAAAATACCTTCCAACTACAGATCATGCGATAATTTTGTATCCCTCATGTTACTGTTAAGATAGTGGGGACTAGTCGTACTTGAATGCGCATTGGCCATGGAAAATTCGAGAACTCTGCTTGGGAGAAAGTCTATTAGATAATTAAATTTTGCATGATACTTAAACAGGTACATAGCATTCTCCCTCAGAGAGATGGGGGGGGGGGGGGATCTATCAGGGTTCGAACTTAAATGTTCACTGGCCTATATTACATGTACTAGTTTGAGATCTAAAGTGAGATTAATATAGTTTTGTCTTGTTTCTCAGTCCATTATAAGACATTGTTTATAATGTATAAATTTATTTATTTATAAAACACTCTTGTTCAAGCGTGAATATGCCCTGTGAATGTAAAATTCGGTGTAATATCAAGGATTCCATGTGCAATCTCTTGCAAGATCCAGCATACGAATACATGTATGCCAATTGTATCTTGTCAAAGTCAACTACTTCGTCATTTTACTACCATGTTTTATTTTAATTCTTTCTATTGTTTTATCATTTTCTTTATAACTCTTGCAGGTCTTTTATTAGTATATTATCAATGATTATTACCATAAACATTGTACAGCGCATAGAAACTATATGTAATTTTGCGCTTTATAAATGAATAAAATAATAATAATTATAATGTAAAACTTATATGGTACCAATTTTGATTCATCAGATGCACATTTCGACAAACAATGTCTCTTCAGCGATGCTCAAGCCGAAATGACAATAAACGAGTAAGAACTCTAAGGATAAGAGCTATGCATGAGGGAGATAATCCTTAATTTTGAAATGAATTTCACAGCAATTAAATATACATCCGTATTTTCAAGCTAGTAACGAAGTACACAGCTTTTCCCGTTACTACATGCCTGGTTCCGACTGTCAGGTACGTGGAGTAGTCAGGGGCGGATTGAAGAGGAGGCTCAGCCGGCGCGCGCCCCCTAAAATTTTCAAATTTAACGTAAATCGTGGTATGTTTAGAAAAATGTACTAAACGATAAAAGAGGCAATGATTTCTTCCACTCCTATAGAAATAAACGACAAAATGTTTTCTTGAAGTACTTCATTGGGAGAACTTTTAAAAATAGGATCATAATTTGAACAAACGTCTCTGTATTCTAGATAAGGATTGCACAATTCTTTATCAGATATATCCGTGTAACTCTAAATATCCTGAGGATTATAAAATGAAAGCGCTTGCGTTAAAATTTTAACTTTGTGTACTGTTTATTCTATTTCTTTTAATATTTTATACCGGGCACTGTGATTTTTTAAAACACAATTTGGAGATATATATATGCAAGACTCTAAAGTACGATGGTCTGCGCCAAAATGTGATGGTTTGTTAACGTTACGGACGCCAAGGTGCGATGGTGCGGGGTTCAGAAACGTTTTTGACGTCACGTAATTGTGTCGTAATTCTTAACTTCTTTCAAATTAAAACCGAAGAAATGCAACATAGATGACAGCAACGGCAAGGTTTATACTGTTGAAGATAGTGAGAACTGCAAAGTACATTTGTTGTTGAACTATCTACATCGCCCAAACATTCTTTAATTCACGATCTTTTATTACTTTGACGTACACGTAATAAATTCCGGGGGTATGCTATAATACAAAACAGTCTATACGATTGCGTGTTGGAAAATTTTGTGTTAAATAATATTACATCTAAATGGTAATGAAATATGTCCTTATCCTTTTTTTATTTTTGTGCATGGATTTTTAGCTCACCTGAACCGAAGGTTCAAGTGAGCTATTCTGATCACATTTTGTCCGGCGTCCGTCTGTCCGTCTGTCTGTAAACTTTTCACATTTTCGACTTCTTCTCCAGAACCACTGGGGCCAATTTCAACCTAACTTGGCCAAAAGCATCCTTGGGTGAAGGGCTTTCAAGTTTGTTCAAATGAAGGGCCATGTCCCTTTCAAAGGGGAGATAATCACAAAAATAGGGTGGGGTCATTTAAAAATCTCAAGAACCACTGGGCCAGAAGAGCTGAAATTTACCTGAAAGCTTCCTGACATATTGCAGATTCAAGTTTGTTCAAATCATGGCCCCCGGTGGTAGGATGGGACCACAAGGGGGGATCAAAGTTTTACATACAAATATATAGGGAAAAACTTTAAAATCTTCTCAAGAACCACTGAGAAAGAAAACCTGAGATTTACATGAAAGCTTCCTAACATAATACAGATTCAAGTTTGTTCAAATCATGGGCCCCTGGGGTTGGATGGGGCCCCAAGGGGGGATCAAAGTTTTGCACACAAATATATAGGGAAAAACTTTAAAAATCTTCTTCTCAAGAACCACTAAGCCAGAAAAGCTGAGATTTACATGAAAGCTTCCTGACATAATGCAGATTCAAGTTTGTTCAAATCATGGGCGCCTGGGGTTGGATGGGGCCACAATAGGGGATCAAAGTTTTACATACAAATATATAGGAAAAATCTTTAAAAATCTTCTTCTCAAGAACCACTGAGCCAGAAAAGCTGATTTTTACATGAAAACTTTCTGACATAGTGCAGATTCAAGTTTGTTCAAATCCTGGCCCCCGGGGATAAGATGGGGCCCCAAGGGGGGATCAAAGTTTTACACACAAATATATAGGGAAAATCTTTAAAAATCTTCTTCTCAAGAATAGCAAAGCTGTGATTAATCATATTTATATGGAAGCATCTTCAGGTAGTGTAAATTCAAGTTTGCTCAAGTCATGCCCCCAGGGGGTAGGGAGGGGCCACAATAGGGGTTCAAAGTTTGACATTGAAATATTTAAAAAAATATATGTTCAAAAATCTTCATCTCAAGAAGAGCATAGTAATGATTAGTCATTTTAATGTAAAAGCATTATCAGGTAGTGCAGATTAAAATTTGTGGAATTCATGGTCCCCTGGCGAAGGTTGGGGCCACATAGAAGATCGATTTTTTTTTTTTTGATTTTTTTTTTTTTTTTTTTTTTTTTACATGGGAATATATAAGGAGGAGTGTTTAAGAAATTTTACATGGGAATATATAGGAAAAAATGTAGATAAATTTTCAATCTTTTCTTCTCTTGTTAATTTTGCATCCAAATAAATCTAGTGATATAATTTCATTTTTGTCTTCATTTATAAATTAAGAAGAAGAAAACTCGCCGTTGATTCCTTTTGAACAACTTGGTGAATATCATTAATCTTGGCACCAAAAATCTTTGACTGAAGGGCATTCAATTGTTATAATTACACACTTAATGCACATATTTACAACGTGTATGACCCCCTATTGATTTTCTGGTCACACCTGCCATGTTGGGTTTAAAACATAAACACTCTTTTTCTCAGGTGAGTGATGTGGCCCATGGGCCTCTTGTTCACTGATATTTTAATGTGGAAAAGAACACGGGGTTGGCTCAGTCTGTACCAAAACACTGTGTCGTTTACAGACCAATGGACTTTGGCGTGTCACACCATCGCACTATGGCGTATTAGACAATCGCACTTTGGCACACGAGTATATATATAATCCAAATAGAAAGAGTGCAAAATAATTAAAGAAAAAAGCAGGAAAATATGTAGTCCCAAAATACATGTATATTTAAATCACTAGCTCCAAATTATATTCAAATTACTAGCTCCAAAATATATTCACTTTTCATTTGAATATATTTTGGAACTGCATATTTTCCTGCTATTTTATTTAATTATAGATAGATAGATTGATTGATTGATATATATAGATCCATAATGTGAATACAAGGTCAAATGCATGTTGTTGGTTTTTTTTTTACAAAGCACTACAATGACCAACGATACAAACCAGCAGATTGTCAAATTTTCGGGATGACCTGTCCCTTTTTCTGGACAAACAAAGAGAATTAGATAATGTAGTCAATATTAACAGAGAATAATATCAAAACATAAACTACAGAATAATGTTACTAAAGTTTGCAACGTAGACATAGGCGTAGCTACACTAAATCGACAAACCTATTTACACCGAAGACAGGTTTTTAGGGCAATCAATTGTGATACTCTTTTGCGGTGACCTTCATAACCAATTCCTTATGCGTAAAACCCATTCATTAGTTTCCGTGATTCTATGTTGTTATTTTTACACATCTACCCTAGACATGATCAGTACGGGAATGTCTGATGTTGATTCGATTTTCTAGACTTTTTTCATTTTTTATGAGTTGGTCCATTTGTTTATTTATTTATTTTTTTCTTGTTCTTTTTCTTTTAAAATGTTTGACGTCTCCATATGAGTGAAAAATTATCGAGCGAGACGTTAAGCAAGATACAATCAATCAATATTTCTTATTATATACTTTAGGCTATATACTATTATCTGCAACTCGTTGCGTATACGTTTTGGGGTATTAAAATCCCGAGAAGATTACGATACCAAAATATACATCGAGTTCGTACTCTCTGTATAAAAGAATAAACTGACAAAAAAATAATTCTATGAATATCAAGGAAATTGTCTAAAATATAGAAAGATTTATGAACAATATCGTATGCTTCAAGCGGCTTATTCCGTTGTACAATTTCTCTTTCAATTCTTTTTTTTTTCTTTCAAATGTACATGTCGATATCAACATTTTAACAAAACATGTGCCCTAATTATTATAAATATTATTTACAAAATTGAAACATTACCATCATGCTATTATAGGATGAAAGATGAAGATAACGAACAGTGATCAATCTCATAACTCCTATAAGCAATACAAAATAGATAGTTGGGCTAACACAGACCTCTGGACACACCAGCATTTAACACCAAGACGTTGCAGGCAACACTGCACATTAAAATCCCCGATTTCCCCAATCTGATTAAAATCAGCTCCTCGATCCGCTCCTTTATTTCTTTTGATTTGTCGCTAATCAGCTCCTCGATCCGCTCCTTTATTTCTTTTGATTTGTCGCTAATCAGCTCCTCGATCCGCTCCTTTATTTCTTTTGATTTGTCGCTACTCGAGGAGCGACAAATCAAAAGAAATAAAGGAGCGGATCGAGGAGCTGATTTTAATCAGATTGCGATTTCCCCGTACAGCGTTGCAAATAACAGGAGTATATATAGGGCGACGATTCTTATTTCCTCGTTTAAGAATCGATACAACATGTACATAAAGGGGAAATTTCCCCGGGGAGTGGGTTTTCTTGGGGAGGGGGGGATACCATATCAAAGGAAACGGGGCTTGGTTTATTTGGGGTGGATCAAGCTTTATAAGTTTACTAGACGGAATAAAGCCCCTCTCCATAACTCACGCGTTGCATGCAACGCTCCACAGTAAAATCACCGATTATCTTATAGAGCGTTGCAAATACCATGGGCAAATATAGGGCGATGATTCGTATTTCCTCGTTTAAGAATCAATATACATGTAAAATGTATATAAAGGGGAAGTTTCCCCGGAAAGAGGGTTTTTTGGGGGGTATCGTATCAGAGAAAATGAGACTTGGTTTCTTTTGGGGGCCCAAGCTAGAGAAGTTTATTAGACGGGATAAAGCCCTTCTCTAGAACTCCACAGTAAAATCACTGCTTTACGAAAATCAACACGAACAACGCGTAAGTTATGCAGAAGGGCTTTATTCCGTCTAATAAACTTCTTTAGCTTGATCCAAACCCCATTTTCTCTGATATGGTAACCCCCCCCCCCCCCCCCCCCCCCCCCAAGAAAACCCTCTTTATGTACACTGTACGTTTTATAATGATTCCTAACCGAAGCGGATTATAAAAAAGCGTAAATTGACCCAAACCAGGTTATACTCGTATAACTTGCCCCAGAATTTAAAGTCATTCCTTATAATTCAATACAAGAGACAAAGATGCTAACCTTCGATTATCAAAATGTACATAAAGTTGTGATAAAATCGGAAAAATACAAGTCAACTGAGCCGCGCGATGATTCACTTAGCAACGACACGAAGCGTCTCCATGTAAAACTTATACGGTACCAATTGTGAAGGTATCCATCTTTAATCTTAGTTCTACGGAGCCTAGCCATTTATCAAAATATTGAATCGAAAGTGAAGAAATATTGGATATAAAGCACAGGAAATTTAACTTTATTTGAATACCCACTTCCGCCCCTACCCGGGGTTGAACTCACGACCTGAGGAACCAATCTCCTAGCAGCACTTTCTTTTCAATGTAAATCTTTTGTGACATAATTCAAGGAATGTTAGTAATGTTTTAACGTAATTCAGCTGCATGAAAATAATTCTTTATGTTTTTGGTAGAAACATAACAGGTCAAACAACTAAATGTCTATTACCATTTTGAAACACATGATATATTTAGTGTTTCCTTTGTACATAGATTCTAATCTAAATATCGTCACATTTTATTACAAATAGAAATAATGCAGTACAGACATAGCTTTCATTGAACATTTATTACAAATAGACTAATGCAGTAGATACATAGCTTTCATTGAACATTTATTACAAATAGAAATAATGCAGTAGAGACATAGCTTTCATTGTTATTACCATCACCACAAGTGTGTTTACAAATGCAAAAAATGAGGAAAGTTTTCATTTATTCTGTAGCATTTTGACCGTGATTTTTTATTCATTGCGTTATTTTGTGGATGTCTACGATACATAGGATTACATTTGCGCATCAAATACTGATGGTGCGCACCATACACGATATTTTAAGATAATAATTACCATCATTTTCCTTGGTTATAGATTCCAGTGAGTCGACAAATATTGCTTCAGTTACTTTAATCTCATTGGATGTATCTTTCTCATTTTCTGAAATACAAATATACAATTTTAGAATTACATACGAAAAGAAGCCAAGAATCACAGCTGTGCTTGAATTAAATTAATTGCTGTGAAATCATATTGATAAACATATCAGTCATGAAATATAGCTGTCTTCTTTCTTTAACTATACATTTAGTCTGTGCAAGGTGAAGATAACGAACAGTGATCAATCTCATAACTCCTACAAGCAATACAAAATAGATAGTTGGGCAAACACGGACCCCTGGACACACCAGAGGTGGGATCAGGTGTCTAGGAGGAGTAAGCATCCCCTGTTGACCGGTCACACCCGCCGTGAGCCCCATATCCTGATCAGGTAAACGGAGTTATCCGCAGTCAAATCAGTGTGCCAAGAACGCCTTAACAATCGGTATGAAACACGTCAGACAGCATTTGACCCAATGCGAGGTTGTATTGACGAACTAGATCGTTATAACGACCATAGAATTTGCGAAATGCTGACTTCAATCAAGACTGTTGAAATCCCTGTACCATCAACTTGTTTGTCAGTAGCTTACCTCGATTTAAAAACTGACTATACCCAGAACAAGCTCTTGCATATCGAATCAGTTGAGATATATAAACACCATATGCAGGTGATAATGGAATATTGCTAAATAAATGTATATATCATCCAAAAGCCTTAAAATTAGCGTCATTTTATTAATTTCATCTTATTTATGATGGAAAATAATCCAAATGACTAAATAGGGGACATATTTCAAGCTCTATGAAATTTGTATAAAGTGGCGCCCCCGAAACCGCAATTATTGGATCCGCCCCTGGCAGTGCAGACTGTAGCTCTCTGGGATATAAAGGGGATAGACCAAAGAGCTACTGATTAATATTAATAACCACAGACCAATCAAGCTACATCCCTGTGACTTTCTGTTGACCGGAAATTTGTATATCGAAGTTTATTTACCACAGGCACCTGTTTCTGTAAATAACTTATGACCTCTGTATATTAATAATAACACAAGGTACCTAGCTTCAAATGACACCGAATATCACCCCCCCCCCCCCTCAGAATGTCGGCCTTTTGAGCTTCCAGGGAATATGTTATGTAAATGTACTTACTACCGTTCTCTAGTACAATCATTCAACTAAAAAAGCATGTATGACATTACTGCATTCATTGCCTATTATCGCCGAAAACTGCAACAAAACATGGGTCTGCAGCTCGATTTTCCGATTCATACCACGAAGTGCTTTATACTGAAGTGCGCGATTTTGACTGGTTAGCACGCTCTTCTAAAATTCAGTTTGGAATCCTTTAGAGTTACATGTATTTATAGAAAGATGAATTGAAGATAACAGCTTTTGGATAGTTTTAATGGTGACCATTGACCACAATGGGTGTTACATGTATTTTAAATTATTTAGTTACTAACGTTATGGGAGAAATGCTTCAAAATATAAAAGGGGCTCCACCCCCCGCCCCACCCCCATTTTTTCTACAGACACCTGATATATACACATGTAGATACAACTAACCCCTTCTAATTTATTATTTTTTTTTTTTTTGCGGTGACAATTTTTTCAAATTATGTTGATTCCTTTTCTGTCTCATCCCACTTTCGATTGATGTAGTCGTTTCACGCTTTTTATAAGTTTTAGAAATTGGCCTTCTACTGGACTGGTATTATAAAATGCTCAGATTTATAAACATGTATACGGCTTACAAAAAGCGTGTTCACGATTACATAAATCCAAATTAGGAATCCACACATTTCGGAGAAATAATCGCTGCCCAAAAAAATCAGAAAGGGGTTGTGGTGTCCATACTTCAGATGCTTGTGAATTTTTCCATATCGGCACATTTCCGTAAAATTAGGGAGGGGAGCACCGGAGAAATTGGAAGTTGCCCCTGCCTTTTTTTTTTCCTGACAGGCAATAATAAAAATATAATAGTCCTGATAAAGATCTTCAGAACTTTTATCAGTGGGGGTGTTATAGTGTTCGTCATTGCTGTGGGTTAAAAAAGTTTCCCTCAGACTGGGAGGGGGTGGTTCATCCTTTGCTACAGGGCTTCAAATTATAACTTTCAAGTTTACACATGTATTAATATCTTCTCATTCACTACTACGCAGTACTATTAGAAAATATTGGAGGGGCCAGTCTCGCAATATATCTTCATATGCATATATGAAAATAGCAGGTAATGTTCATTGTCAATTAAAAGGGTAGCCGGAGCAGTTCCCTTCGAAAAACATTTTTATGTGCCTGCAGCGTTCTTTGTTTTTGTGGTGGGTTTCATAAGACTTCGGTACTTGTCACATCAATACATACCACAAAGTCAATAACCATCAATAAAAACTTTTCTTGTTCTATTTTGCATACTTCCAAATAATCTTTGATCTGCATTTTCACTGATTTTCCATAGATCTACATGATATATGCAATTGGCAGAAATATTTTTGTGCCCCCGAGATCGAAAATCGGGGGGGGGGGGGGGGGGGGGATATTGTTTTTGTCCTGTCTGTCATTCTGTCTGAAACTTTAACCTTGCTAATAACTTTTGACCAATAAGAGATAGAGCTTTGATATTTCACATGAGTATTCCTTGTGATAAGACCTTTCCGTGGGTACCAACGTTTTTGACCCCGTGACCTTGACCTTGGAGTTTGACCTACTTTTTGAAAACTTTAACCTTGCTAATAACTTTTGAACAGTAAGAGATAGAGCTTTGATATTTCACATGAGTATTCCTTGTTACAAGACCTTTCCATTGGTATTAAACCTTTTGACCTTGACATTTGACCTACTTTTAATTTTTTTTTTTACATTGGTCATAACTTCTAAATGGTAAATATTAGAGCTTTTATATTGTACATGAGCATTTCTTTTGACAAGATCTTTCTACTGGTACCAAGATATTTGCCCTTGTGACCTTGGCCATCTTCGGAATTGGCCATTATCGGGGGCATTTGTGTTTCACAACACATCTTGTTCATACTAGTTAACGAAGTTGTATTTTCAGTAAGTCATAATTCCATTATCATCTTCATCAGAAATGATTCCCACCCAAAATATTTTTAATTATCCATTCGGGAAGTCTTAGCTTCTATCTTCTGACAAGATGTAAAATCCCGAAACGTACGAATAGCTTAATTGGCTTTTTTCAGTAACTAAAAATAGCGTACAGCGTCTTCAATTCAAAAGTTTTATTTTGTTAACAAAGTAATATTTTCAAGAAATTGTTTTGGTAATAAACATCGTATCAATTCATTGTAATAATTGAACAATGAAACTTTATTTTTAAGCACTTCGTGGTATATAAAACAGAAAATCGAGCTGTAGACACCATGTTTTGTTGCAGTTTTCGGATAATTATAATAGTCAATGATTGCAATCATGCCATACATGTATATTTTTTAATTGAATGATTGTACAAGAGAACGGTAGTAAGTACATTTACATAGCATATTCCCTGGAAGCTCAAAAGACCGACATTCTCAGGGGGTGCCATTCGGAGTCATTTGAAGCTAGGTATCTTGTGTTATCGTTGGTATACAGAGGTCATAAGTCATTTATAGAAACAAGTACCTGTGTTATTATTAGTATACAGAGGTAGTACGTTATTTACAGAAACAAATGTATGTATTATTATTAGTACACAGAGGTCGTAAGTAATTAGTATAAAGAGGTCGTAAGTTATTTACAGAAACAAGTGTCTGTGTTATTATTAGTATACAGAGGTCGTAAGTAATTAGTATAAAGAGGTCATAAGTTATTTATAGAAACAAGTGATTGTGTTATTATTAGTACATAGAGGTCGTAAGTTATTTACAGAAACAAGTGTCTGTGCTATTATTAGTATACAGAGGTTGTACGCTATTTACAGAAACAAGTGTCTGTGCTATTATTAGTATACAGAGGTCGTAAGTTATTTACAGAAACAATTGCCTGTGTTATTATTAGCATACAGAGGTCGTAAGTTGTTTACAGAAACAATTGCCTGTGTTATTATTAGTATACAGAGGTCGTAAGTTATTTACAGAAACAATTGCCTGTGTTATTATTAGTATACAGAGGTCGTAAGTTATTTACAGAAACAATTACCTGTGTTATTATTAGTATACAGAGGTCGTAAGTTATTTACAGAAACAATTGCCTGTGTTATTATTGGTATACATAGGTCGTAAGCTATTTACAAAAACAAGTGCCTGTGTTATTTATGTTGAATTTAAAGTCTTTGATTGTTTACATTAATTTGTTTCTCGTCGTCCTGTAAAAGCGCAAAATAACATTTAGGAATTAAAAATTAAATAGATAAACCGACAAAGAATCCACGATTTTCCATGAAGTATTTCTTATTAGTTTTGTTTATACATTACAGAGGGGAGGATCGAAGGGAGCGTGGGTCCAAAACGTCAGATGTCGGTGATAAACTTCGTGTAATGACGTAAAACTTGATTCAGTTGTTTCTCCGCTTTTTACAAGTTTGGCTTGATCAGTAATTTCAATTCTCTCCACAAGTTTGTAGGTCAAGGTCAGATAAAGTGTACAAATAACGTCTGTATTATTATTAGACCCGAATTTTGTTTTTTCAGGGCATCCAGAATTTATATGGATATACCAAACTGTTTCAAATAGCAAACATGTTATGACCCCTGGGTCAAGGCCTCTGCTGGTGGACTGTTAGTCCCCGAGGGTCTCTACAGCCCAGTAGCTAAGTACTTCTTTACTAGCTTGAGAATACGGATGTATATTTAATTGCTGTTATAAAATTTAGAAATTCATTTCAAAATTAAGGATTATCTCCCTCATGCACAGCTCTTATCCTTAGGCGAATTTGACTCCACTTTTTGTCACGCTGTTTTTGGCTATAATAGCTCTAAAACTTCATTGTGATTTCGGATTTCAAACATTTGGGTTGAGCATCACTGAAGAGACATTATTTGTCGAAATGCACATCTGGTACATCAAAATTGGTACCGTATAAGTTTTACATGAGTAATATATTTATCTCAAACGAAATTTTGAATTTGTTTAATCTTGATTTCTGTACAAACCGTATATCTCATTATGGATGTTAATCTTGATTTCTGTACAAGCCTTACGTTGTATATCTCCCATTATGTATTCATAGCTAATATGAACTACAAGTCCTCTCCCAGAATTATAACCTCGGGGCCAGAGGTTTCAGTCCGTAGTGGTATTGTTTGGCTTGTAAATTGAAAATGTTGAGTGTACAGAAATATTCCTATACCCGAAACTTCAGCTCATACCTGGCCTATGGCTAGAAAGTTGATGTTTTAGTCAGCAGAAATATTCCTTACTCCCGAAACTTCAGCTCATACTTGGCCTGTGACAAGAAAGTTGGTCATGACCCTGAACCGATGTCAACATTTTAAAACTTAAAAATGGAGTTCCAGGTATTTATCAACTTTATTTCAAGGACATATAGAAATATCATAACTAGACCAAAAGTGGACTATAAGCAGAGGATTTCTCCTAATTCGGTACTAAAGACATATGGTCAGGGCCAAAGTAAATGAAAGTAGAAATAATTATCTTAGCTACATCCTACTGCCCGGGACACATCTTTTGCAGCAGTAGATTGGCATGGGAAGTTTATCCTTGACACAAACATAGTTTATCGTTTTCGTGTTCTGGTCCTTCATCCATGAATGACCCGGAAGTGAGGTCATTTGGAAAAACCTCAGAACTAAACTACATTTTTGTCATCCAGTTGTATTGACTGGGCTGTCTACAGGGTGTTTTGTGATACTTTATCAGGTGACCGTAGAAATATATATTTCATGTCATGTGTTTTCCGTAATTTATTAGGACACACGAATCTATTTGCTTTTAATCAACATCGGGATGTTTATATACGTAGACACGTGTGTGACCTATAACAACTGTATTCTAAATATCCTCTCTATTCTGTGTTCCTATCATACTTAGTAAAGCCGTGTTTTTATCACACCAAGTAGGATCGTGCTTTCTCTATTTTTATCATACTAAGTAAGGTTTTGCTTCCTTTGTTTAATTGGAGTCGATGTATACATCTCCAGCATTTTAGTATTGCATTTTATTCAATGAAATAAGGTCATTATATAACCCCCACAATGATACGCTGCAGATACAGTCAAACCTGTTTATACCGGCCACCAGTACTAGTGCACTCTCTTACAATTTCATCGGCGTTTTTTACAACGTCCAAATTCAAGAATTAAAGCTTAGAAAACTTTTACAAGTTGCTTTGGAACTGATACTACGATCTAATATTTATACTGTTTATCTAAAAAATAAGATGAAAATTTTATACATTAGTTAAATGTGATATAGATTGAATGCAGGTCTTCAGTAAGCAGTATTAGATAGAGTATTTATATGAACACAAAGGAGATAGGGGGAACTGGATTCATATTCTAGCTGTCGTTAGATACATCATAAGACAAATAAAGAATGTAAAATTGCTCATAATAAAAAGGTGAAGATAAATAAGTGATCAATCTCATAACTCCTATAAAGAATACAAAATTACAAAACAAATTGCAGGGCAAACTCGGACCCTGACATACCAGAGGTGACGTAAGGTGTCTAGGATTACGGTTTGGTGATTGGATAAAATTGATGTGACCTAAACACAACCTCCAGTAGGTGGCGCCCCACAGATTCAACAAAAGTTGGCTTGATCCGCCAAGATGAAAGGAGAAACACCACGAAGCGCTACTCGTGGGTAGTGATGGTGTCGTGGCACGGGCAGTGCTCGAACTCACGATCTCCCGGTTAAGAAACAAAACGCTCTACCACTAAGTGTTTCCAAGAGAAATTAGAATTGTAGATGAGGGTTATAGAGGGTTGGTAGCGAGTGTTTATAAATAGATATTAAATTATGCTCAACAACGTACTTCTTCGATATCAGCAGTATCATAGGGTTCATATCACAGTATCGTGGGTTCATAATACAGTACAAACGGATTATCACGAGGTTCATAACACAGTACAACAAGCGTATCACGAAGTTCATAACACAGTACAACCACAGTATCATGGGGTTCATGATACAGTACAACCGGATTATCATGGCGTTCATAACACAGTACAACCAGAGTATCGTAGGGTTCATAACACAGTACAACCACAGTATCATAGGGTTCATAACACAGTACAACCGGGATATCATGGGGTTCATAACACAGTACAACCACAGTATCATGGGGTTCATAACACAGTAAAACCAGAGTATCATGGGGTTCATAACACAGTAATCACCGCAGCGATGGCCGAGAGGTTAGAACGTTCGCGCCGCATGCGGGAGGGCGGGGTTCGAATCCCGGCCGCAACACACCTAGTAAGTCGTTAAAACAGGTAGTGACAGTTCCATCGCCAAACGCTCGGCATCAGGTGTGAATGTCACGGGTCGTCGGAGATGACCTTAAAAACGGATGACTCGTGTTACAGTAGGTGTGGCACGATAAAGAAACCTCACTGCTCAATGTCCGTAAGCGCCGAGTATAGTCCTAAATTTGAAGCCCTTCACCGGTCTTGGTGACGTCTCTATATGAGTGAAAACTTCTCGAGCGAAACGTTAAGCAAGATACAATCAATCTTAACACAGTACAACGACAGTATCAAGGGGTTCATAACACAGTACAACTAGGGTATCATGGGGTTCATAACACAGTACAACCACAGTATCAAAGGGTTCATATCACAGTACAACCAGAGTATCATAGGATTCATAGCACAGTACAACCGGAATATCAAAGTGATAATATCATAGTACAACCAGAGTATCATGGGTTTTAAACTTATATTCATTTCAATAGGTCCTGTCGTTGACCACTGTTGTAAAAATGATTGGGAAACAGATTGAGAATAATGAAGAAACTAGATCTTATATAAAAGTTCGCACAAAACTCGTTCATTAGGTAATGCAGATTTTTACTGAATTGGGGGAATTTTATGGGTTTGATAAGGTATCTTATGAGACAGTTCGTAGGTAGAGAAAGAAATTTCTGACTGACACAGAGTCCGTCAAAGATGCAGCAAAATCTGGCCGACCTGCGACTGTAACAGGCAAGGGAAATGTCTCAAAATTCAGGGAAATAAATGAAAGTGATTGCAGATACACGATTCATGATATTCCCAAAGCTGTTGGCATATCGCTATCGCGGGTGCATTTAAATATGGCTAACTAAACACGGTAGAAGGCCCGTAGTTGACAAAAGAACCATAAGCAAAAATAAGGTTCTTTATTGCATATTCTTCTCATGTGATGGTACAGCCGTAAAAATTCCGGTGCCGAAGGGCAAAAGTCTTACAGGTCAGTATATTGAACAGCCCTCGTATATCGGTAATCGAAACTTTCCTTTAAAAATGAATAATAAATGATAGAATAGACTTTCATTATATGAACTCTTAAAATAACATTTCCCTTGTTACACTAATCTTGTATATACAAAATAAAAACTATGAGTTCCTATACAAATGTCATTTATTACGGAATGATGATATGCAATAATACATGAATTTAGAAAAAGCTATATCATTGATATCATATGAGTAATAATATTGCGAAGTATGTAAATCTTAAGCGTTATAATATGAAAGGAAAATGTGAATGAAAGTGAAGATAACGAACAGTGATCAATATCATAACTCCTATCAGCAATTCAGAATAGAGAATTGGGTAAACATGGACCCCTGGATATACCAGAGGTGGGATTGAACATTACAAAGCATGTCAATCTTAGTGCTATCTGACAAATATACATAAAAGGCTATAGCTATGGCAATTAAAACACCACATAGATTGCTACAAATGAAAGTGTAAAACGGCATTCCTTGCATCGCCCGACGTATTTCGAAAATCTAGATATTTAAATACGTAGTGTTGTAGTAGTAATACCGGTAAATGACTATCTTTTAAACATAAATCCTTCAAGTGTAACTTTTTTGTTCTCATCAGCGAGAGGATTTTCAATCCATTTTATGATATCCTACATTTGATTCTATACTCAGTATATACATCAATTTGAAACATTCTTCCTTTACCAGAGGTGGGATCAGGTGCCTAGGAGGAGTAAGCATTTCCTGTCAACCAGTCACACGAGCCGTGGGCCCTATATCTTGATCAGATAAACGGAGTTATACATACCCCCGGTAGTCAAAATCAGTTTGTCACGAACGGTCTAACAATCGCTATGAAACAAGTCAGACAACATTTGACCCAACGATAGGTTGTATTTAAATGCAATATAAAAATGACGTGTTTGCTGGGACTGATGACGTGTGATCTGTTTCTTGTTCTGTGAGGTCATTACTTCTTCTCAGCAATGGATCAGTGTCATTTATAAGTGGGATGAAGATAATCAAAATCTTGTTCCTCTTTATCAAAATCGTTGTAAATGCCCTGAGCAGAGTCTGTAAATCGTGTGATATTGCTGGCAATGTCCTCATTGTCTACATTAGTCATCTCTGGGAGAACTTCCATGTAATCGTGTCTGACAATCTCTCGTGTATAAATCGGGATGTTTTCCAGTGTCCGTGATGTATCGTCTTCTTGTGCTGAGTTGTAATATTCTACGGATGTATTTGCAGTTGTTAAAGAAGATCTAGAACCCATTGAGGGAATTTCACACCCACTGGATCTCGAGTTTGCGAAAGAAAAGTCACTGTCCGAACTCGAGTTAGCGATAGATAAAGTGCTATCCGAATTTATTGAGGAAATCTCTTCGAACGAGACTTCCTCGCTGCACATCCTTCCCATTGTCCAATGGCTGCTTTTCCTGATATTACTTCGTTTGGAATCTGTCCTGTCAAATCCAGAGCGGTATAAAGGATTCATTTTGGTTTGGGTATCAAATCTGGATGGGATGAGGGGTCTTGTAAACTGTCCGAATATTGGGTATTCGCGTGGTAAGCTATAGGACTGGACACCATTGTTTGGAACGCATGGTTCTGGATCTGAAGGACCACTGGGTAGGCATTCGGGATTTCTAGGCGGAAGTGGAGGTTCCGGAAGTTCTTCATATTGCTCTTCACAGAAATCATCGTCCATCATGTCTTCACTTTGGAATATTAATCTACAGAGAACATTAAAAATGAACATTCTTCTTACTTATCGCCCTTATTAGATACCATATTTCAAATCTAAAGTCTGTGCGTTTTATTGGAAAACTACACACAGTGTACACGTGTAAATATACGTCTGAATGAGTGGAGTCTTACTTGGTGGTCGTCTGCAGGATTTCGGTACATGTAGGTCTTTGGGTTCTGTCTCTGTTCCAGCACTTCATCATCACTTCATAAAGGTCTTTAGGACAGTACACAGGCTGCTGAGGTACCTCTCCAGACAAAATGTGTTCTATCAACTAAAATAGTCCAGGAGTTTTTGCAACATTTTAGTTAAAACAAAACGTTGACGTATAAGGCTTGTAAAAGAAAGAAAAAAGGAGAAAGAAGGCAATACCTCTCTCTTTGGGATTTTACAAAATGGTACACAGTTCATTGAAGAAGACATTGGATTCTCCATATTGATCTCAAGCCCCATGTAGAATTCATAGATTGCCATTGCGAGCATATAAACATCCCCCTCTCTAGAATATTGTCCGTGTTGCAAGGTTTCAAGTGGATACCTGATATAAAAAGCGATTACGGAATCTATTACTATCGATATATGGATTAATCATGAGCCTGTATTCTATTTTCAGCATGAAGGATCATAGTAATTACCAGTTCCTACGATCTGGGAAGACTTCGTCAATAACGCTGTCATCCAAAATTTGGTCAGGATACAGATACACCATACGTCCCAGTCGTGGTGAAAATACCTGAAATGTTAGAGGATTTTCATCATCACCAACACCAGCAAACCTCACTGGGCAATCCACCACACAATCAAAATGATATGTTACCTTATGTTTCTGCAAATCATAGTAAAGATGGCGGCAACAAATATCACGTGACAGCCAGCCACGATCATGTAAACTATATATAAACTGGACAAGATGGTGAATAATCAAGGTATATTTGGCGTTGTTTTCCTGATTATCTGGGTCACCATAGCATCTACTCAAAGACAGCTGAGAGAGCGTCTCTCCAGTGTTGCAACTGAAATGCTTAAAAAAATACATGTTCTTTATAATAAGCATTGCTCAGTCATTGCTAGGCCTACATTCTTCTCAACCTTACAAAGTTTAGTTGAGTATCAGTCAATTTATACTGTGGAGGATGATACTACTTATTATTATTTTATCGGTATGAAATACCAGCGTGTATGGGTCTTTCCTTTCCAAATCCGGAGGCCATTTTGTAACGTTCAGGACATCCTGGAGAGAAGATTTGCTAAGTTCCGTGAAGGAGACTTCGAGAAACTTCTGCGAAATAGGTTCCTGGACTTTTAATTTCTGGCCCTGGATATAAAATGTATATGTACAAAATTGGAATATATAAATAGATATACATGTAGATAAGTTATTTGTTTTTCTGGTAGGCGTTAGGATAAGATGATCGTTCGGTTGGTGTTTTCATCTACAGACCTGTTGTTGAATGCTTGGAGTATCACTAGATGTGATGTCTGCTTCTGAAACGGCTAAAATTGTTCGGGGTTTTCTCCATGTCTTACGGAGGTTGGCGTAACTCTTCACTGGGTCTGAAATGCATTCAAAAAAGTAAAAGATACGTTTACAAAGATGTTATGATATATTGAATGAATGATTTTGTGAACTTGAAGAATCGAAAAGTTGGGAAATGTCGAAGAATCACCATTCCCAAAGACGGAATATTATTAAATTTGTATTTATCGTAAAATAAGCATATACTTTTTCTAAGTTTTATATAGGTTCTCCTTCAAAACGCGTCTTCAGAACTGACATCAGCAGACAGTTAATGCAATTAGGAATAACAATAAGCATATATGTCTGTTAGTAGTGACACCTTTGTGAAGGAAACATATTCCCATTCAGTGTGGATATTAGCCAGAGGTATGCAAAGCCAAAGGCCATCAATGGAGAATAGACTTGGGTCAAAATTTCTCTTTATTTTCAATCTTTACACATTTCCATGAATAGTTTATCAAAATAACGAATCATTACATGATTTCATAGAACAATATGCCACGGATTTACTTTGCACGTAATTATTCAAAAATTTAAAAAGAATTGACCCAAGTACTTTTCCGTTTATGGTCATCAATGCTGAATACTCGTAGATATTGTGAAGGTCAACATAAAAACAATACGTGTTTGTGAAACACAAATACCCCCGATAATGGCCAAGGTCAGAAGGACAAATATCTCGGTACCAATAGAAAGATCTTGTCACAAGAAATGCTTCTGCGAAAGCTCTAATATTTACCATTTAGAAGTTATAATCAATATCAATCTTTTTTAAAAAGTATGTCAAATGTCAAGGTCAAAAGGTTTAGTAACAACGGAAAAATCTTGTCACAAGGTATACTCATATGAAATATCAAAGTTCTAGCTCTTACTGTTCAAAAGTTATTAGCAAGGTCAAAGTTTTTAAAAAGTAGGTCAAGGTCACAGGGTAAAAAATGTTGGTATCCATGGAAAGGCCTTTTCATAAGAAATACTCATGTGAAATATCACAGCTCTATCACTTACTGTTCAAAAGTGATTAACAAGGTTACAGTTTTTAAAAAGTAGGTCAAACTCCAAGGTCAAGGTCACAGGGTAAAAAATGTTGGTACCCACGGAAAGTTCTTGTCTTAAGAAATACTCATATGAAGCTCTATCACTTACTCATATGAAATGTCAAAGCTCTAGTTCTTACTGTTCAAAAGTTATTAGCAAGGTTAAAGTTTCAGACAGAATGATGACAGAATTACAAAAGGACCAAAACAATATGCCCCCCGATCTTCGATCTCGGGGACATAAAATCACATGAGAAGAAAACGTCTGAGTATATTGATATATTGGAAATACATGCCCAGTGGCACACGTAGTACTCACTCTCCTTTTCACTTTTAAGCTGTTTAATAAGGTCTGGAAGTTCCTATGGTGTGAAAAACACATACATGCAACATTCTCATGCAATTACCATGCACATTCAAGGGCTAGAGAATGCTAATGGTTATCAGCATAGACAGTATGAAAATAGAACAATGGCGCTATATAGAACGTGATTAACTTAGTATTTGCATTTTCATTGCTAGTTTTTCGTTATCAGTATGTCACTACACTGACCTTCTGCGGTTCCTTTGGTAGAGATGAGTCCAGATCTGGATACTTGATATCCTCTCTATGAGCATTTATCAGTCTTTTTCTGTAACCTTAGTAAAAAGAGCATAAAATCATGTTAGCTTTCGATACCGCCATGAGGTCTGCCACACATCGAGAGTAAATAGTTTTGACGGTTTCCCTAATATACATCAAATAACTGTTTTTATTATCGAATTAATTTATTTGTTTATCTTTATCTAAAATTACAAGAACCACAGTGTTGATTGATTGATTAAATATTGTTTAACGTATCTCTCGAGAATATTTCACTCATATGGAAACGTCACCACTGCTGGTGAAGGGCTGCAAAATTTAGGCCTATGTTCGGCGCTTGTGGCCTTTGAACGGGGAGGGATCTTCATCGTGCCACACCTGCTGTGACACGGGACCTCGGTTTTTGAGGTCTCATCCGAAGGACGCCCCATTTAGTCGCCTTCTACGACAAGCAAGGGGTACTGAGGACCTATTCTAACCCGGATCCCCACGGACCCACAGTGTTGAAGTTAATAAAACATATGTAGTTATTTCAATACAGCGCTTTCGCAGAAAAACTCATGTGCTGTGCCATGAAATGCAAAATTATTGACCGGTCAATAATTTAAATATCACATGCTAAAAGAAATCAAGCAGCGGCAAGTAAAAAATAAATTGTTCTATCATTAGATAAGTGTACAACAATACCGGATCCAGATACAGGACAGGTAATACTTACTCCTCCTGGACACCTGGCTCCATCTCTGGAATGTCCAGGGGTCCATGTTTACACAACTCTTAATTCTATATTCCTTATAGGAGTTATGAGATTGATCGCTGTTCGTTATCTTTGCTTTTCATGACTTACAGAAACTATAAAACAACGAAGGTGTCTCACATATCCCCTTCTTCACTTTCCTTTGAAAACTTAAAACTATCGCTTTGAGTGTTCTGTGTGAAATCTAGGGATGACAATGCATATTATGTCATCATTGAACGGCAATATTTTGTTTTAGCATATATTGCTGACTGTTCATATACATGTATATTTTACTCCTGGAAACTCTAATCATTACTTCCACAACCCCCGTTTATAAGCCAGTAGAAGGTAATTGATAAGATATCGTTAATAAATGTTATAGAAATCCCATCTCGCCCTCTCCCTCACCCTGAGTTGATGATATTCTAGCCAAGACGTCGTTCAACTCTTGAAGGCCGTCATGCAAAGAGGCTCTACACTGGGGACTGGAGTCTACAAATCTCAGTATGATTTGGTGAATTTCTCGAGGAATACATGGCCATTGTCGTGGTTTCAAATTCTGGAACACAATCTGAAGAGAAGAGATAATCTTAAAGAACTACTTTGTGAACAATCCATTTATTGACAATTTGAGTTCTAGTCATCTTTCTCGCTTAATAGTAAACACTCTGTGGTTGTAGGAATTACCAGTTGCAATACATCGTCCAGCTTATACCCATACAACTCGGTGTAGGGGTGACATCCGTGAGTGAACAGCTCATATAGAAGTTGGCCCACCATATACTGATCACTGCATGGACTGTACCGATCATATAGAATCGACTCAGGGGCAGACCATCTCAGCGGAATATGTTTACATTCTACAAGATCAAAGGCAGATTATCTCAGTGGAATATGCTTACAACGTTAAAGCTGACATAAGTTAAGGAAATAAATTCAGGATCATAAGAGAACTCTCCGTGTCCGTCGTACTTTTCTATTTATCTGCCATATTAGTTATTATAAATGTTAAATGTATGCGGTATATATGGTATATAAAGGGGTGAGTTTTGGTATGCTTCACTTCACATCGGATTTAACTATTTACCGGCATGGACTGATGTTTGTTGTTAATACTTAAAG
Source organism: Ostrea edulis (assembly GCF_947568905.1). Taxonomy (NCBI): domain Eukaryota; kingdom Metazoa; phylum Mollusca; class Bivalvia; order Ostreida; family Ostreidae; genus Ostrea; species Ostrea edulis. The sequence goes on from NC_079164.1 coordinate 5,819,857, forward strand.
ACATGTTAAGAAAACGTTTTACTCCATATTTCCAACTAATTATCCAGAATCTTTATACTGTTTTACTAATTGACATTATGTTAATTGTAAAATTTGAGCAGTACATGGTGAAGAAAATAATTTCGTGCCTCTAATTACATGTATATATGTAGTGGTCAAGCATAACTAGAAATCAATCACTCAGCTGTATTTATCATTTTTGGGCAGAGACAGGTAGAACAAAACTGGTCAACGGACAGTATATTTAAGAATTTTTGTGAATCTTGATATAACATTATAATTCACGAAATACTAGTTAATAAACGAAGTGATGCATTCAAATACTTCGATTTCAGGTGACTATTTGACTAGCTTTCAAATAACTGATAGATTTCCATTCTTCTTAATACCTGCTATAAATTCGGAAAAATGGCCCTCAGACGCGGTTATCAAACTAGAGAGGAGAATCTGTTCGTCTTTGCTGATTGAAAAACTAGCCGTCGTTAGACCTCGGTGTACAATTCCTTTAGAATGGAGGAAAATCACAGCATTTATAATGTCTGCAGCCATCGTGCAAAGCCGGGGCAGTGATATCCAGTCTTTCTCGTCTCGTTTCTTCCGTAGATACTCCGAAAGCAGCATACTGTCTGTACATTTCTGTGTAATGTAAAACAAAGGCAACGGTCGACACTGAAAACCAACCAGTGGCAGAACATTAGATGACATGCCTTCTCTACATAACAAATGCAGCATGTCTCTTTGTGTCTCATGGTTTTTCAGAATATCTTTCCCATTCGAGCTTGCCCTGTAATCTTCCATGATTCCTTTCATGATGCAGTTCTTTGATGGAAGAAGGATTTGAACATTGACATCTTTGTTATCATTAACCGTACCCGAAAACCGGCACCAATGTGGAGGAATTGGGACGTTACCGCAGATGTCACAGGTATCACTGTCAATGGAAATACGTAGTGGATGAAGTAGTTTCTCTACGTGAGAGACTGTAATCTGCCTGAGATCAAAGTGTGTGTGGCAGTTGTTTTTGGAAAGTATACAGAACATTTCCTGAACAATCTGTCCATCTCTGTGGAATAGCAAACTTGAAATTTCCTTCAAAAGACATCGTCGAATGGCTTGATGAACTTTGACATTATCCATGTACAAATGTAGTATATCCAAGCAAGACTGCACTGTATAAAGAGAATGAATAAGATATGGTAATGAAGCACCTCAAATTCGACAAAAGTACCTGATAATGTATAATATTAACAAACATAATTGATCAAACCCTGTGAAGATGAGATCTCCAAAATTTTGCGTATCATTTTTGTTGTCAACAGCAGCTTGTAGAATACGGACACGTCGTCTTTTTTGTCCTTCTTCTTAGAATTCAGTGTTGTCTTTAAGCAGGCATGCAACACGTCGAGAAGACCCGTGTGGTTTCCATCAGGCTGTAGTATCACCTAAAATACATCACAATCGTTATGAATAAACATCTAATTGCACTGAAGTAATTATGTTCTAGTACATGCGTTTTGTAAAACACTGAAATTTTATTGGTGTAAGATTCCCTACCTGGTTCAAAAGACCATATATAACTGTTGTTTGTTCAAACTCGGATAGTGTCGGAAACTCGTCTTTTATCTTTAATCTATTGTTTTCGGTCTTCATTGCATCCGACCAATTTCCCATCCGAAGAACAGACACTTCGTCCAAATGAACGGAAAAACATGATGCCGACCTTTTCAGATGATCAAACACGCTTTTCAGTATTTCGTTGGTGGTGTGCAGTTTTTCAACTTTGGTGATTTTCATCTTTACTTTTTTACAAATGTCTTCCACGGGAGATTTCATGGAAGCGTCCATGCTTGAGTTAAATGCCATAAATAGGACTGAAAATGCCGTCAACACTGCGTGCAGTAGCAGAACAAGCAGGTCCTGATCACCGCACCACAGTTCAATAATTTCAGAAAGTTCTAAAATCCCATGCACAAAATCCCAAGTGTTGCATCGTCGAGCTTCTGTGGTGTACAGCAGATTTCCTATGTTTTGGAAGGCGTTGAGCTGTATACTTCTCTTCTGACACTTCAGAAGACTGACCAAACCCCGGAAATTTCGGCAGGTCAAACATTTTCTCATTACAGAAGTGACAATATATTTCTCGAAATCAGACGAATCATTACAATTACCTCTGTTGTACATCAAGACAATGTCATTCATTTCCAAGTTTTCTGTAATTGAAACATAGGTAATGAATGAATCATCAAGACATTATGAAAAAATTACAATGATAAATCTACTGTCGCAAACTGTGAATCAGAAATCGTCAATATATTATTTTATATACCCACCATCGTACTTTCCTGTTGGTAAGATATATTCATCATAAACAAACGACCCTGAATGACTGTCTGAACACATGAGAGATTTTGTTTCGATGAATTTGTCTCTACTACTAACATGCTTCACTTGAACTCTATTGATATGATGGAGAGCCGTGTAGCCGTATTCATCTTCTTTGGTAAGTTCTGTGATGACGTGTAAGTTGTCAGTAGCACTGCTGTTTCTATTATGCTTGTCGTCTGCTAGATCAAAACGCCGATTTTTAAAAACGTCTAGCGACATTGGGGTGGGGGTAGAAGCCTGCTTTTTGAAGGTTTCTTCAGCAGCTCCTCCGGTGATCGTCTGCGCCATCACAGGATCCGTGCCGTCCACAATACCCTGAGCGTACGGATTTTCTTGTCTGACGTCATCGTACACACTGTAATCTGACACAGTTCTTCTGATCTCATCAAAAAGTCTGCACATTCTGGCCTCGTTTTCAACATTTGATATAATATTTTTGAAATTCTGCGGTTTGACTCTGCCAATGCTTCCCGTGATAACAGTGGTCCTCGTCTGTATTTGTCTATAGTAAATCTTTAACTCTTTTTCGTTGTGTTTGCAGACAATCATTGCCGTTACAATGGCTGAGTTAATCTGTTCTTCAACACCACAATTGTTTGGCAAGATTAATTGGAAATACTTTAGGTTGGCGTCCTTACAGGACGATAGCAGCGTCATGACGTGGTTTTTGTAGCATATTGCGTCATTACACGTCATAATACAGACATCAAATTGTTTGCGTCTATCATACGCTGATGTTCTTGGCAAAGTTTGCAGGTTGGACATCTTTGATTTGGTGTTATCTACAATGAATATTGTACATATATTGCGTTGTTTATTTTCAAATTTTTTTATTTATTTTTTTAGATGTACCTGCATAAGCTTTATTATAGATAAAAAGGGGGGGAGATAGGTTTGAGTGTAAAATAAAACGATGGGGAAGAGATTATCTCCCTTCTTTTCAAACAATTCCTGTATATACTTGTGTGTAAGTTATATACTAGTCGTATAAAAACTACCATTATGTGTGAATGACACGCACCAATATAGTAAACTAAGCCCAAGTAATTTCACTAACAATGTGAAAAGATACAAATCTCTAATTATACGCAGTGTGGTTTATGATTAATTGATGTTCAGGAATTAAGGAAATTCGCTACTTGGTATGAAATGCGAAATAAAATTTTGTAAAGTATCATTCTAATTTTTACAATGTGACGAATTACAAATGTGGAAATCTTTCTGACTTTCAAAGAGACATATGGCATTGAATGGGACCTTATGTTTTTCAGGACTTATAAAAATTCAAAACTGTTTCTAATATACATTTGTTGTATTAAATATCAGGATTAAACCTAATGCGAAATATATCGCTTGTATCGTTGTAATCCTTAGAATGTTACTGAAACATGAAACATATTACTTACTGAGAAAATGTTCAGGTCATGCACCTTTTTTTCTTTCGAAAATCATGAATTTCACATCGTATTATCTTAGATGTATTAACACCTTTTTGGTAATGTTAACATTCAGTTTTTTATTTTATAAAATCTATTTCGGAAAATTTTATTAATCTTTTAACAAAATTTAGATTGTCTGCTCACCAGCTTAGACTAGAACAAGGTATATATAATGGCACAGCAAGACAACATCGATTGAATTGTGAATTTTGTAATTTAAAAGAAATAAGGGACGAATATTCTTTGATCTTAATATGTCCAATAAATGCTTCTATGTTTAAACTGGTACAACTGGGGGGGGGGGGGGGGGGGGGGGGGGGGGGGGGGGGGGGGTTATGGGGTCCGTGTAGAAAGATCGCAAGAGTTGAGAGAACCATGCCTGGGTGATATTGTATGTGACGCCATTCTTCAGAGTATGAAACGTTCTACTCGTCGTATCTATGCGCTTTCATTTCACGACTGTTTACAATCGCCATATGTTTTTAATTTCACATTACAGGAAAATCTACTTTTAGAATTCCAAGTACGAAAGCATTGAAATATTTATGATATATCACTTCATCAAAATGCAAAATTTGTGATGGTTTACCTCGTGTTACAAACATAAAGACAACTCTAGAGGAAATTTTCCAAAAATTGTGTTAATTTTTCTCTTGATAGCTATAGCTTTATGATTATATGACATGTATTGATCTATGTTCCATTGAAAGTTCATCACCGCGAAAGTCAACAATCAGAAAATGTCAATGTTATATTCAAGTTCCAAGACACATTTAGGGTCAAACTTCATTAAGCGAATATGTAATCCTTGAAGTTGGTGAAAAGGCATTTTAGCCAAATGAATTGTGCATGCATGCATTGCATTTGAAATTATTTATGTATTTTTCTAGGTCAAGGACATTTTTCATGTTATAAGTGTTATTAGTCAGTAGTATTAAGTAATAATTTCAAAGTTTAAGTGTGCCATAATGAATTTGAACTGGTCAACAAATTTTGCATGCATAATTTTTATGTAGCTGCATATTTTTTTTTAAGGTCATATATATTTTGTATAGTTGTTGAATTTTATCCAAATGCTTTAAACCAGAATTTTTTCAGTATATATTAGTGTAATTTAATGATTGCATACTAGTATTCATGGCATATGATGATTCCATTTTGGATTACACCTTCTTTATTCCGAATTTGTTTTGCAAATTACTATTTATTTTCAAGGTGAAAAGTTCAAGGATTTTGTTTAAAAGGTCACAATGTTTATTTATTCATTTTTAAACAAAATTTTTAATATAAGCATGAAATGATCATAGTTATTTTTTTAAAGGCTTAAAGTTTCATCTGTGTCATGGATGTCGAGATCATGAAATAGGAGGTAGGGAAAATAAATGCCTAATAAATTCAAAAACTTTCTGGTAAAATGTATTTTTTGTGTTTTATTTAAGTACAGGAATGATGAAAGTCAATTTCTATCCCAGTGATTTAGAGCCCACTCCTTTTTTTAAATTTTCAGCTTTAAAAAAAAAAAAAAATACAAACCAGGAATTTACATTTTTCAACAAGCATGGTCAGTTCAAACAGGAATAATTTTCGTGAAAGACAGTTTATGTCATTTCCTTGCCTTTATTTGGGTATATCTATGTTATTTATGCTAATTTAAAGTAAAATTTCACTGTAAAGGTGAATTTTAGTAACTTTATGATATAGAACCCCTGCATAAATTTTGGGGGCGAGGGTGGGGTTTAAAAATCCTTCATATTTCATAAATGCATGGTCAAAACTTTACAAAACTTCAGGATTATAACAGTCAAATATTATTAATGATAAATTAAGCAGTGATATTTCATTCCCTTAAATGTCTTATTAGACATGTAATACCTTAAATTCGCGGGAAAATGATAAATCGTGAACGCAGTGAAACCATCGTGTTAAATTTCAAGTCTCCAGTAAAATCCAAAATTCCTGGCGTCCATCTAATAAGTTTATGTTTTGTTGTAATGAAAAGCAAATCATATAAAATCTCAAACATCATAAATATAAAATCCTAGAAACCATAGATATAAAACCTAGAAACCATAGATATAAAACCTAGAAATCATAGATATTAAACCTAGAAATCATAGATATAAAACCTAGAAATCATAGATATAAAACCTAGAAATCATAGATATAAAAACCTAG